>NW_019743658.1:245536-325688 GCF_002891405.2 Cryptotermes secundus
CCCCACGGCCGTTAAGTCCATCAATAGCATTTGCGCATTTGTGGATTAATACTTTTGCTGCTCTGTTAAAGAATTTGGATCGGCCTAGGCGCGGCCATTATTTTAATATATAGTGATGCTGACTGACCAAGCGGCGCTCGCTTGGTCGGTATAGTTCCCTTGCGGACTACTGGGCACGGAGTTTGTTCTTGTTTGTATATTACGTTCAGTCGGTAGAGCGACTGGCTTTGGGCTGGACGGCCTGTTCGATTCCCGACAGCGGCAAGAGACGTCTTCTCCACAGACTCCGCACCGGTAAAGCGGTCGGCGCGTGAAGTTGGCCACTCACCCCCATAGTCTTGAAGTTAAGAATGCGTGGAGCTATATATCCACCCCCACATACGCCTTCATGTCGTGGTGTGTAATTAAGCTCACGGAAAGCTTTATTTTCTATACGTTTGTGTTCTAATGGAGGTTTACTGCCACACAGAAAGTCAATACCTACGGTGTGTAAAGCACATTGGTACTTCTTGCTTAAACATTAATAAACTCTGCATTCTGGTTCGACAGTATATTAATGTGTTTCGTGTACGTCTCCCAAAATCAGCTATTTCCCCAAAAAACTTTAACCAGTTCTTTCTTGTGCTGTAATAGAGGCGCAGCGTGTTTTCTGCGAAGTACAATATTAATTAAATGAAATCAGGCATCAACGTGTGAATTATACACCCAAGATACTTGTGGTATTCTCAGCTGTGAAACACATCGAGACTTCTGTAATAATCCGACAGGAGTACTTCATATTACAAGTGCCTTCACCGGAGACTGCGTCATACCACAGGCGGAACTACCAACAAAGTGTATTCACAGCAGGGTGGGAAATCGCTCGTTGTTCCCACAGCTTCTTAAAACAGCTCCTGTTTATCGGGGCTGTACATAATGCTTCTAAGGGAAGTTGTTGGGCCGCGCCATAGCTCAAGCGGTTAGTCGCTGGCTTCCCACCGCGGCGGCCCGGGTTCGACCCTGGGTCTGGTCAAGTAGGATTTGTGGTGAACAAAGTGAAGCTGGGACGGGTTTTCTCCGAGTACTTCGGTTTCCCCTGCCAATCTTCATTCCACCAACTGCTCCACAATCACCCTCACCTATCATCTGGGGGTTGGTACAATAGGCCAGAAGTGGCCGCAGTACAAGGGACTTAGTCCCAACCCACTAGAAATAAAAAGAAAAGGGGGGGGTTGTCTCTTCCTTTCAGGTTCTAGATCAAAAATTTTACATGCACTTCTCACCCATCAGACACGCGATTCACATCTTCGATTTCAACATCTTAACAGTATTTGGTGCAGAGATAAAATTAAGAAGCATCAGCTTATGTAGTTTTCCCCAACCCCTTGTTACTCCCCCTGCACCCTGTTCTCCAATATCCCTATCTATTACCATCCATTACAGTGAGAGACCAAGTTTAACTTCGTTCTCCCCACGAATAGGGTCAGGCGGTAGCGTAGTTGTTTGAGGCACTATGCTACAAGCCGGAAGATGTGGGTTCGAGTTCCGATAAGGTGGATTGTTTCAATTTACTAAATCCTTCTCATCCTCTAACAAAATTAGTACCAGGAATTTTCTTGGGGGTAAAGGACGGCCGGCGCGTAAGGCTCACAACCTTGTCCCAATCTGTGAGTAGACTGTCTAAAGAAAATGTGAGAGCCTCGACATCTCTCAACCCTATGGACCTCCACGACCTGTTTCAGAAATATCCTTACCTTTTTAACTCTACCCCCTTGAACCATACAATTTATGCGTAACTGTTATGATCAATTCTAGAAGTTCGTGACAATGGTATATTAATACAATTACTGACTCTTTGAACTTATCCACTGTCCCATTTCTATTTTTTACTTCGGGTCCGGAGATGGGAGGGAGGCTAACCCTATCGACTGGACCCAACTGAATAAGGCCTATTACCTGAGGACGGAGGCAGACGCCAACCTCTGAAACCTTATTTTAAATTTAAGAAAACGGGATGAAGTTTAATGTTCAGAAAGTTACCTGTGTTACAATCAGTGATATGTATTCCTAGTAGCTGATACAATTTCGTTATATGACCGAAGAATGCAGAGGGTTGGGATATGACCATATTTAAAGCCGAATTCTGCGCATAACAGACCGACTAGGCACTGGTGGGTGTATATTTGCTAATGTCACGTTCTCTTACACGACAATTATTTTTTCCAATAACTACAAAAGCATACGTGTTCGAAAGAACGGGCTTTATATGCCTGTAGTCTAGTGCCTTTTGCTGCTGAAACCGACCGAAACCTATACCGAAATATGGATCACAATCAAATAATCTAATGAAACCAAGCAGTTCTTGCGCGAGTTTTTCGGTGACCGTCTCATTTTGAAAGGATTGTGGTCCCCGCGTTCGCCCGCAGACTTTTCCCTTTGGGGGTGTCTCAAAGGAATTGTCCATAAAAACAATCCGCATAAACTGGATGACCTCAATGGGAACATTGCGACGGCGATTAACACCATCAGTTTACAGGAGCTCCATAAAGTGGCCTCAAACACGGTAAAAAGAGCTCGGGCATGCGTTGTTAAACAGGGAAGCCATTTCGAGCATATGCTGTAAAGACATGATTTGATTTTTCATATCTAAGATGTAAGGTTATAAACATTAATAGTCAGTGCTGTATGTCTTGTAGTCTGTGCATTAAACCAGCAAAATATAATTGCTTGGTGTGATGTGCGCGACTTTTCGATCTCCCTGTATATTTTCCAGGATGTGGCTGGTTACGTAACTAACTGAAACGAACTCCATGGAGTACTGAGAAGCCAACAGTCGCTGGGCTACCCAAGAATTTCCCACCACTTCATGGAACCGAAAGTTCATTACCGTGTTCACAAGAGCCCAACAATGATCCCTATCCTGAAACAGATGAACATAGTATATACCATCCCATCTTATTCTTTAAGATCAATTTTGATACTATCCTTCCATCTACGTGGTTGCGTATACGGAATATCAGAAACAAAAAGTTTCCTTCGAAATGACACGGACCGCGTAGACGACGGGTCGAAAAATTCTTCTGTTGTTGCGTGTGTATTCGTTATTGCTTTAACATTCTTACTTTGCCGTTGCCAAGCAATGGCAGGAGGGATATACATACACAGACTGACGGGAGGGATTTATGAAGTAGGCCGGTGAGATGGGCTCTGGTACAATGATATAAAAAGTTTCATAAAGACGGGTTCAGGCATTCGAAAGCTGATAAAGGGGATACAAAGACACACAGACAGCATGGTGATCGCATAAGCCTGTTTTTATTTCCTCAAAATTGGGAAACTGGGCTGAAAATTCAAGTATATTTAGAGGAAGGTGTTAAAGTTGCAGAAAGACCCGTTTTCCCAGAGTGTACAGTAGTCGGTTGAAGGTTCTTGCTTTAAAGGAAAATACATAAAGATACTCGTGCTGACTTTACACAACGGTGAGAGCTGGCACGTGCATTAAATGTTTTGTGTTTTTCACTACCCGACGAAGTTACGTCATGTATTTACGAAGATGATATCAGATTCTCCAACTAATGATATGACATTTCCTGACTGCGCAGTCGCCAAATATGATTCAGAGGATTCAATATTTCTAAGATAAGTGAATCTGTAACATCACACTGCACCAGGGACGTTCCACCGTTATCATAACGTACATTCTACTGATCACCGAAATATTCACGAAGTTTGTAACGCCCTCACAGTTATTTGGAGGGCGAACCAAATGGGAATACTGAAGAGCACTTATCTTCTGGGATACAACGCTGGTTAGTACGTTACAAGTAAACCGATGTTTCGGAGGAACATACCACCTCCATCTTCAGGATCGTGGAATATGCAGAGCAAGAAACCAGCGTGAAAGCAGGAGGTAAGCAGGGCTGGTTTCTTGCTTGGATTATTCTCAGACACCCCTAAGGTGGAAGCGATGTTCCTCCGAAACGTCGGATTGCTTGTATCCCAGAAGATAGTACACTCTTCTCAACCATCGATCTCAGAGCCTCAAACTGTACAAGCTGGAATAAGTTCTGTGAACAAAGCGTTTATAATAGGAACAACAAAACGGCAAGAGTCGCGATAGCGCAGTCGGTATAGCGGTTAGCTACTAGCCGGACATCCGACGGAACCGAATTCGAGTCCCGGGAGGGAAAAGACTGTTCTCTTCTCCACCCTGTCAAGAGCGAGTCTGTAGCCCACCCAGCCTATCTAATGGGTACCGCGGGCTCTTTCCCCGAGGATTAAATCTGCCTAGGCGTGAAGCTGACCACTCACCTCAAACTAGTGCCGAGGTCAAGAATACGTGGATCTATATATCCATTCCCGCATTCACCTTCATGGCATAATGCTTTATTAGTTAAGCACAGGGAGAGCTTCAGCTTTTTACATTAAATATGCACACAATTCTTCGTGAGCAAGAGGAACTACCTAATTAGGGGGGAAAATATATTTGTTACTAAAAACTCCGTGGACTGTAGTCCGCAAGCGAACTAAACCGACCAAGCGACCGCCGCTTGTCGGCGAAGTTTCGTGCAACTTAGCGGACAGAGGATGTCACGTAGCCAGCGCAATGGATCCCCACGGCCATTAAGCTCGGTTTTCTAGACCGGAGCCGCTATTTCCTTGAAATACCTCAATTATCCTCACGGGGCTGAGCGGACCCCGTTCCAGACTCAATACTTCTCAGAAAATCTGGTCATAAATTTGTTACGATATATGAAAATAACATACTGGCCCAGTTCAGGCAACAGCCGGTTAACGCTAATAGACTGTAATGCTTGCGAGGTGCCTAATCTTGCTGTATAGTGACTTGGAACAGCACCACTCTGCTTATCAGCTGTAGGGCACATTCTGTATGGGTCAACAAATAAGAAAAACGAACGTCTCAATAACTGTTCTTTCGTGCACAAATCAACAGAACTGCATGAAAAGCTCGGGGGGGGGGCAGATTAACTGTTCTGCGCATGAAAAGAACTTGCATATTCTAACAATTTGCAAATATGGCGGTAACTATATGTACCACATGATTTAACATTAAAGAATTATTTTTTCCCCACATACTGTGTCTATGTGTTCCATGAGGTTGCCACAATAAAGGGCGACTTCAATAATAATTGTCGGTTGGTATTCGTATTGATTTAGTGGTATGTTTTCTACGGGGTATGGCCTGAATTTTAATTACCGATCGCCTCTGTGGTCTAGTGTTCAGAGTTCCTGGATACAAATCCAGAGGTCCCGGGTTCGATTCCCGGCGTTATCAGACTTTCTGAGAAGAGCGGGTCTGGAACGGGGTCAACTCAACCTCGTGAGGATAACTGAGACATACTTAAATGGAAAAGTAGCGGCTCCGGTCTAGAAAACCAAAATTAACGGCCGTGGGGAATCATTGCTCTGAACACGACACCCTCTGTCTGCTAAAGTTGGCACTAACTTCGCCGACAAGCGGCGCTCGCTAGGTGGGTATAGTTCGCTTACGGAATGAAACGCCGGAGTTTCTATTTGTTGTTGTTGTTAATACGGATCCATTTTGTAAAAATATGTACACAGGGGCACTGCACCTTCTGAAGAAACCAAAAAAAAAAAGCTTTACTGCACAGGATTTCGGGTTCACCCAGCGGTCTTATCAACTGAACGGAATAAACGGCGTCACCTCCCAGAGAATGAAGTATTCGACTTCTATCGTATAGCCTATCGTTTGCTTTCCGGCCGTTGAAGCCTGGCATTAATATAAATAATATCTGAGAGTTCCACACACACGCCCTCCCCCCCCCCCCCAAAAAAAAACTTCGCCTCTGTTACAAGGTATAAGCGGTTAATGCTATGTAGGGATATAATCGCTGTTTACGCTGAGTATCAAACGAAATACGTAAATTCACAGTCTTTATGATACAGCGGGTGGTACATAGAGCAAACTACACTGTACTTTAAAGGATTAAGTTGAAACTTCAAACTTTGCAGCGTGTTGATGTAAATAGTAAAGCAGAATAAAGCTGGTGAACAGGTAACTTAACTCATGTAAAAGGTGACGTGTAATTAGGTTGTACGTTATGGATCCTGTTCACCTTTGTTACTTAAAGGGGTAGATTCGGATGTTTAATTATGAGTACGAAGATTTTACTAAAGCAAACTGGAAAAAAAGGGTAAAGTTCTTCCTGTGCTTAACTAATTAAGAACTACCCCATGAAGACGTATGGGAAGTGGATATATACAACCACATTTTTTTGACCTCACCACTTGCTGGAGTGGTAAGCTTCACGCCCTGGCCGCTTTACCCCCGGGGAAAGAGCCGTAGTACCCACTGGATAGGAGGTTGGGTAGACCCCAAAGCCGGTCTGGACGTTGAGAAGAGAAAATTCTTGACCCTTAGGGGACTCCAACTCGAACCACTCGGTAATCCAGAATGTAGCCAGTCGCTATACGAACTACGCCATCCCAGCTTCGCAACAGAATGTAACGTTATGATAATAGCAAAGAGCGTGCTTTTTCAATCAGTATATCATTCAGTTACTGTACGCAAGAACTTCGGGAATACTATCTAAAACAGCAGGCGTATTAATGAGATGAACAAACTGCAACTAAAGCAGAAAATGCGACATGTATTTTTACTTAGATTTTCGGGCGACGAATTCTCACTACCTACAGCAAATCGCTACAATAAAAAAAACTCCGTGGCCTGTAGTCCACAAGCGAACTATACCGACCGAGCGACCTGCGCCTGTCGAAGTTAATGCCAACTTCAGCGGATAGTGTGTGTCGCGTGGTCAGCGCAACGAATCCCCACGGCCGTTAATCTCGGTTTTCTAGACCGGAGCCGCTACTTTTCCATTCAAGTAACTCCTCAGCTATCTTCACGAGGCTGAGTGGACCCCGTTACAGGCACACTACTTCTAAGAAAATCTGGCAGCGCCGGGAATACAACCCGGGACCTCTGGATCTGTAGGCAGGAAATCTGACCACTGGACCACAGAGGCGGTCTACAACAAATCGCCGGGGAAATATTTGGGCACATGAGCAAGGAAGTAAAGATGGCCTACGCAGGACATTTGGTAAAAATATTCCTTACTTTATTATGTAATTAAGTACAATACCATGAACGCATACAGGCGAGTGGAGGTTCAATTCCAGCATTCTTGTTACTTGTCTGTTGTTGTGTGTTACTTGTCTGTTGTGTCCTATTGTGTACTACTGCCACCGGGCTAAAACCCAATTGCAGTATTATATATATATATATATANTTATTCACAAGAGCCTGTCACTGGATCCCATCCTGAGGCCGTGGAATTCATTCTACGAACATCACGGTGTCGACCCACCTTGCCTCCTACACGATGGCTACCCGGGGCTGTTTCCCTGGTAGAGCAAAGCGGCAGGACCGTGAAGCAGACTTCTCATTTCCATTCAGTGCATAATGTGAAGACTGGTGGAGATATACCTCCAGTCCCATATATGCCTTCCCAGCATAATGCTTAATTATATAACTATTATTTTTTATTGCTAGTGGGGTGGGACTAAGTCCCTTGTACTGCGGCCACTTCTGGCCTACTGTACCAGCCCCTGATGATAGGTGAGGGTGATTGTGGAGTAATTGGTGGTATGAAGATTGGCAGGGGAAACCGAAGTACTCGGAGAAAACATGCCCCAGCGCCACTTTGTCCACCACAAATCCCACTTGACCAGGCCCCGGGATCGAACCCGGGTCGCCGCGGTGGGAAGCGCTTGAGCTATGGCGCGGCCTTATTATAAACTAAATCACGGAGAACTTTCCCTTTACCAACGCTCGAGATTACTGTTTTACGACTTTATCCATCGTCCGGTATACTGAGAAACATAACTTTTCGGAAAGTGTATCTGTTTCCATCCTCAGGTGAGGAATTGGGAGACACCTACTGTTGGGTCCGTTACACAAGAGCTAACCTCAAGCACTGGACATGCATCACAATAAGCACAGTCCTAAAACCCAATTATCCGAATGTTATACACTATCGTCGGAACTCTTTAGAGTCTCCTTTAGAAACGTGTTACGGAGGAAGAAACTGATTTGAAATTTTTGGCACACACTGTATTATGCGTACTGCACTTCGAATTCTGGCCTCCGAATACTCTTCCATCCCAGATTTGTTCATGGCGGGTAACGAATGCTCTGTGTGAAGGCGGTATTCCTGTATGTCGAAGGCGAAAGAAGGGAACCAGGTGCCTGGGAGTATAATTGGGCCACACTGTCACTGGGGAATAGTGGTCCTCCAGGTTGGGAGATGGACGCAAGGCTGACAACCTTGCTCTGCGAAAAAAATACTGCTGTGAAATCCTAAGTGAAACCCGGATCAAATCTAGCAGAATCCTCTAAAGAAGGCTACGGCTCAAAAAGGGCTGTTTTGTCTATTATTATTATCTTCAACGAACACGATAGCAATACAAATTTTAGACATTAAATTTACTCCGTTCTATCCTAAAATACACTTATCCCACATCTGCCCATAAAAACGTAAAGTAACGATACACGAACTTCTAGCTGTTCGTCCTACGGTATATCGTGTAGGTGTCCCTCATCAGAAAAATTCAAAACTACTGAAAGAACAGTGACATCACTATGATTTCTTGGTTACTTACATTCCGTTTACATCTCCTCCTGGAATCGGTTTTTCTTTGTCGGCAGTTCTCCCGCCTTCGCTCCGCTGCACTTTCAGGTTATGTATCCTTTGTTACGATAACTCCAGTACTACATTCAAACACGAACACAATAACACTTCAAGTAAAATTAATTAAATGAAACGCAATAAACTGCCCATACATATACAACCACATATCCACGTATCGCGATATCAGTGTTAGCTATTTATACATGGTCCCCATTGCACCATTTCCCATATTATGAAATGAGCAGTATTATTATTATTAACAAAAACCACAATTCACAAATATAACACACAATCACATCTCATTTCTAACTATTACACTAGTTGTGCTGTTTCAAGTTGTCAATTTTATTCTTACGTATCCATTCCACAACAGCTAAATAATGTTGCACGCTCAGCGAAACCACTGCACTACCTAGTGCTGTTTCAAGTTGTCAACTTTATTCTTACGTATCCATTCAACAACAGCTAAATAATGTTGCACACTCAGCGACACCACTGCACTACCTACTCAACATAACTCCTTCGTAACTAACAGCCGACTGTTTCGTGTGCTTCCGTATCTCTACCAGCAAGCTCAGCTCCCTCCCCTCCACTCGCCCCGCGACAAGTCGTAACCAAGTGCGATTGCGTTCCACAAGCGTTCTTCATTTCTCTCTCCGACCACTAGTCCGCCTAGCGGCCACAGACCTGAAGCTTACTCACAACGATGTTCCCCGTTGAAAGAGATAATGCTACACATACTTGACTTTAAATATCATTCTTGATTAGGTTTTTCGATACTTAAAAAGATTTTTCAATTCTTTATATTATTCTGTTACAGAATTTCTTGGAAACGTGTCTGATTTCTGTTGGTGTACATTTGGTTCTTAACATTTTGTTTCGAGGCAGATAGTTTCAACGACAGAACGAGGAAGACATCAAAGACCTCCATTCCAGAGGACATGGCGTAATTACCAGAGCTCTCTGAACTTTCCTCGGTCAGACTACAAGTTCCACGCGACTGTGTGATAAGTGAAGATCCAAAAAACATCCTCTTATCATCAATCAATGTCGGAATTAGTACAAGGCAAAAAGAAAGTGGAACAATATGTTACGACGAGTCTAGCCTAGAAACTCAGCAAACACAAGCGCAAATGTCTACAGCGAAGCACGTCCCCTAGATTTTGTTGTCCATAAGTTGTTTAACGGCCGGTCACGGTAGGCGAGCGGTCTAAGGCATGCACTGTCTTCGCTCGCTTGGAAACCGGGATCCTGGGTTCGAATCCCACTCAGGGCATGGATGTTTGGTTTGTATGTGTGCGTTTTTCTGTGTGTGTGTCCAGGTAGAGGCCTTGCGACGAGCTGATCACGCGCCTAAGGAGTCCTACCGAATGTGTAAGATCTAGAAAAACCGAAGTGAAGTTCATGGAGGTAGGCCTAGGCCCACTGGGGCTGTAGTGCCGAGGAAAAAAAAAAGTTGTTTAACGATTACACACGAACTACAGAGAAGGCTCTGAGAAGAGGAACTAGTGGTTAATTTCAGGATATTATTCCGGCTTCGCTGTTAATCTTTCGTATGCAGGATTAAGATGTAAGCGCGGAAAGAATAATTTTTAATGTTAGGGAAGGGTCTTAACTTTACACAGCACCACCTTGAGGCATTATGAGGGCCATACTTGACGTGGGAGGAGACGGAGTTCGACTATTCATTCTGAATGCGTGTTCACAGCATATCTTCCTGTATTATATGAAGGTTTAAGTTGTAACAGCATAATGATAGGCCGCGCCATAGCTTCAGCGGTTAGT
Organism: Cryptotermes secundus; assembly: GCF_002891405.2. Taxonomy (NCBI): domain Eukaryota; kingdom Metazoa; phylum Arthropoda; class Insecta; order Blattodea; family Kalotermitidae; genus Cryptotermes; species Cryptotermes secundus. Next base: position 255,973 of record NW_019743658.1, read on the forward strand.
CGCTGGCTGCCCATCGCGGCGGCCCAGGTTCGATCCCGGGTCTGGTTAAGTGGGATTTGTGGTGGACAAAGTGACGCTGGGGAGGGTTTTCTCCGAATACTTCGGTTTCCCCTGCCACTCTTCATTTCACCAAATTCTCCATCATCATAATCACCAGAGACTCCACCCTCCACTAAGCGAATAAAAAAAATCATAATGATGCAAGAAATATGCTTCAATCTGGAGTACCATCAACATATTTTCGAATCATTCTCTTTGCAACTTTATCTACCTCTCCGGAGTTCGATTACGGTCACTGTACAAACAAATTATTTGTTGCAAAGCTACAGAGAAGAGTGCGTCAAAATGACAGATAAACTTATTTGTCTTTGTATTTCGTTAAATAGTTGCCGCATCAAAAACGTCTGAATCAAAATGTGTACAAGACCTCAAAGAGTCAGCTCTCTATATTATGACATATACAAACGTATTGGACGATAAGCCATCTGTGAGCAAATCTGTAAAGAAAGACTTGACTTCCACGTAAAGTTGGGATTATATTGGATTTATAAAGTAAAAAAAAAGTAAAGATATCCCCGTACCAGGCCGTAAAGGCCCATGTTGAGGGTCCCACATTATCTAGACAATCGGCTCAAAGATGGTGGTAAGGTTGTCAGCCTTACGCGCCGGCCGCGCTTTACTCCCCAGGAAAATTATTTAATTAATTCCTGGTACTCATTTCTGTTAGAGGCTGAGTAAATCCCAGGGCCCAGTGCGGCTGGAAGGATTAGGTCACCTCAACCACTACGCTACCGCGTGCCCCCTATTGGATTTATATTGATCAAAATTAAAATAGTCTGAAAAAGTGCTATGTGTCAGTGCACCGCGCTATCCCTTTAAACCACAGTTGTTACTAACCTCCTTCGAACGTTAAGACATTCTGTATTTTTCACAGGGAGGAAAACACTTTCTTCTGTTGTCAAGAATGCGTGTTTATTGGCTGTTACCCAACAATGGATATACGCGAACTACACAGGAAACACCTCTTCTGTTGTCAAGAATGCGTGTTCATTGGCCCGTTACCTAGTAATGGATCTACATGTCACAATGTAAATGGAATATACATATTAAGTCATTGAATTTGAAATTCTCACAGATCTGACTTTGAAGAGGAAGGTCTTTCAATTGTAGTGTCATATAGTTCGGATGGATTTTGGTTTATTGAAGAACATGTCACCCTCAGCTTAAGGTTCAAAACGTAAATCAAACAAGAAACAAGAAGAAACAGGTGGCAGGCTTGAAGCGTTATGTTCCTCCGAAACGTCGGGCTCTCTCCAAACTACAGAATGTTCCAGCACTGAAGACCAGCCTCTTCACATATTAAGCTCACATTCGGAGATCAAGTTTTTGGAGATTTAAGGGGCCCATACACGTACGAGTCTGGCTCGCAAGTCCGATTCGGCTCATACGTGTGTGGTGAAATTAATCCGAACCCGGCTCCTCGCCGAGCCAGACTCGTACATGTATGGGCCCCTTTAGGATCAGAAAAGAATTTAATGAGGGATCTAAAGAGGGAATCTCACGAAGGGATATTAAGAAATTCAAGGCTTCCAAGCGTTAGCAGTTAACAAGGCCTGAGATGTAGTTGCTGTTGAGGACCTGCGCTCCAAGATCACAATCACATCCATTTCCTTGCACTGTTATGAAGAGACACGACTTAACCAAATCAACACATTCCACAAGTGAAAACAGAGTCTTCTTGCATTCAGCCGAACGCCTCTCTGTCTAGGATGCATACTGTGTTGATCGTAGCAGCACGAATTGGTATCTGAAAAGGAAACGTTATTACTACGGCTAATGCATAATTCTTTTCGCGTTCCTACCCTGTCAATTGGTATTCACTGTCGCAGACTCAGCAAGTGAGAGTCAACATCTTTTGAGATTCAGTCATCTCGTGACCTCGTTATGAACCCGGAAATCACCGCGGACAGATACATTTACAGTACTCCAAGAACAGACCGAACAATACGTCTATGTCAGGCGGTACGTGGATACTCACGCCGTGTCATCTCAACAATTCCTCTCTGGCTCTGTGTTCCGCAGTATGAAAATGGAGGTAAGAGAGAACAGTTGAAGAGTAGACGAAATGGGAAACTCATGAGAGGAGGGAGACAGGCTTCATTTCTGGGAGATAAAGAGCAGTGATCCTCAGAAGGGTCCCTGGCTCCCTCTGCTCCAACTGCCGGTAAGCCTAGTACGAAAGTGAAGGCGCTACACGGTAGGAAGCTGCGATGGTTAAGACTAGTGGCTTACGAAAAGGGCAGGCGAGTTCTGATTTTCTGTTCAATGATATTGTAGCAGATTTGACAGGCAACGGCTCCGCAAACACAGTCCAACACGCAACAATAGATGAGGCTGTTAATTTATGTCCTCCGTGCCACGCCCAGTGCTCATAACGAACCAAGGAACTCACAGTCTGACATGTGGCATGTGTTTTCTGTGCGATCCGTGCCGAAGAGCTTCCAGAATAACCGAGAGGGCAGTCCAGGAGAGTTGAGTTGATAATTCAGTTCTGTACGGGAATTTGTGACGAAACGGGTTAGTTGCAGGAGTGCGGCTGTGAAGAGAAGACGTTATGCGTGATACCTGGCGTGTGTAATTCAGTGAGATTGTTATAGTTTCTGTGTTTAATTCCGTTGCCAGGAGACGACTAGTGTGTGTGTGTGTGTGTGTGTAAAACAGTGAATTATATAATTTAGAAATAGCGATATCGCTATAATTACGTGCAATTACTTGTGGTGTGTATAAGGAGTAAATAAACCCGTTCATCCAATCCAAAACCCGCGTTGTTAGTCACTAATAAACGTGACAATATTATCACATGCAGGGGTAGCTATAAGACGGAGTTTGGATTGGTGAATGGATTTATTGCACCTTCTTCACACAACTCGGGACTACAGGCAATTACAGCCTATCGTTGATCTACACACTTTACAGTTCACCGTTACACACAGAAGGTTCCTCTGCCTTCACTAGTCGTGTCCAGGCAACGGATCTATAACAGCCTGTCACTTCACATCACACATGAAGTCGAATTCCTTTCTTGCCATTATTTTCAATCACCTTAGACTGCCGTCTCCAGAACTCGACCAACAGCTGACTCAAATGAACTCTCTCAACTTCTGACAACTGTCTCTTCTCAACTGAACCCTTCATTATAACCACTTTGCACTGACCACGGAGAAAGCATAGCCCCTATTGTTAAGGAGGCTTGCTTTCTGGTCCGTTGCCTAGAAATAGACGTCCTAGTGTTTTGCGGGTTGACTCCCGGGGGAATGTGTTTACCGAGTCGTTGCCTAGCAATGAGTATATACGTCACAATATTTTCTGGTTGTTTAATGACACTGTCAGTAGTTAAGATTAAAGAGGGGCGAACTGTAACACGATTAACGAATTGCGAAGGATTTGGACAGAAACAATCGTGGCACAGTCATTCTCGCATGTTGCTGGAGGGACTGAGGAAACCCATTAAAATCTGTCAGGAGAGTTGATGTACCGACTGATATCCGAAACGAGCACCTCCCGAATATCAGTCTATATCAACCTTGGTAAAGGCAAAATTCATGAAGACTTATGGTGCAGTGGATATATAGATGCACATTTTTGTGGCCTCGGCACTCGGTGGAGGTGAGTGGTCAGCTTCACGCCCCTGCCGCTTTACCCCCGGGGAAAGAGCCCCCGGTACTCAATGGATAGGAGGTCGGGTGGACCCCAGAGACGGTCTGGACGATGTGGAGAAGAGAAAATTCTTCACCCTACCGGGACTCGAACTCCGACCCCTCGGTCTTCGAACCCGTAGCAAGTCGCTATAAAGACTACGCTACCCCTGTTGGCGACTAATGATGAACTGCAGAGTTTGCAAAGATAATTTCATGGTCCTCACAGTGAGGGGTTTAAATTTGATGAATTCGTGCTGGGAGGGCTGAGTGAGAGCCAGGCAGTAGCGACTTGGAATTTCGGAACTGTCCCAGCGTTTGCTTAAAGACGTAAGAAAATCAGGGAAACATGCGTCACGATGACCGGCGCCCAGTATCTGCCACAAAATATAACTTCATTTTATGCGAAGAATATTCAGAAAATGGGCTCCTACTTCACAGAGCGTAAATTATATTTCAATTATGAAGTACAATCGATTAAAGCGGAGGTACGCGGTAGCGTAATTGGTTGAGGCATTATGACAAAGCCAGTAGGTCGCAGGTTCGATTCCCGATGAGGTCTTTGGATTTTTCAATTGATCTAATCCTTCCAGCCACACTATGGCCATTGGATCGGCTCTGCCTCTAACAGAAATGAGTACCAAGAATCTTCCTGGGGGTAAAGGGCGGCCGGCGCGTAGGGCTGACAACCTTACCGCCATCTGTGAGCCGACTGTCTAGAAGATATGGGAGCTTTGACCTCTCACAACCCTATGGGCCTCCACGGCCTGTTACAGGAATAGCTTTACTTTACCTTTAATAGATTAAAACTGTTCTTGGAAAAGTTCTCTGGTTATTGTGAGAATCTTACGAAAGAGACACATATCCTATGTGGGCAAAATGCGTAGTCTTTCACTTAATATGAAGTAATGGCCACACCATAGCTCAAGCGGTTAGTCGCTGGCTTCCCGCCGCGGCGGCTCGGGTTCGATCCCGGGTCTGGTCAAGTGGGGTTTGTGGTGGACAAAGTGGCGCCGGGGCGGGTTTTCTCAGAGTACTTCCGTTTCCCCTGCCAATCTTCATTCCAGCATCTCCAGCATCATAATCACCCGGGACAGGCTACAATAGGCCAATCAGTGGCCGCCGTGCCGAGTGGACTCAGCTGGACTCCGTCCCCCACTAAGCGAATTTAACATGAAGTAGTAACCACCGTTAAATCTAGAATCTGTCGATGTGTCTTGAGAGCTGATAGTAGCTCAGCTGGTCAAGAGATCTCACATTTTTACAGCACCCAGAAGTTCATAGTTATGTACACAAATCCCCTCCGGTGAACCCCCTCCTGAGCCATCTGATTCCAATTCACCACACGCACACGTCCTATTTAAGATACTGTCACGTGTTAGTGACTAGACGCGGGGTTTGAATTGGTAACAGAATTTACTGAATATTTATAAATCTTAAGTAAAAGTAACTATAACGCTCTTGCCAATTCACGCACTCGAATTCTGACTACATCACACGATAATTTTTATCAGTTTACTATGTCTTTACCAGTCGATGCCCGGTAACGGATCCTAACAATGACCTATTTTTCTTCTGATGTCTTCGCCAGCCTTCGTCCATCTGACAACTAATTCATGACGGCGACTAACTCCCAACTCATGACTGACTGTCGACTCGGCCGGTGTCTTCGTTATGCGAACTCGGTACGGACCGCATGGAAAATACCACCTCTAACAATGCTGTAAACTGTTGCGTTCGTATCTATTTGTCGATCACAGTGACCGCGAGGTCTAAGGCATGAACTGTCTTCGCCCGCTGGAACACTGAAGTCGTGAGTTCGAATCCCACCCGAAACATGGATGCCTGTGTGCGTTTATTCTGTGTAGGTAGCAGCCTTGCGAGATGCTGATCCCCCGTCCAAGGAGTCCTACCGTCTGTGTATAAAATCAAGACAGGCCAAGGCTCAACAAAGGGCTGCAGAGCCATAGACAGGAATGTGTGCTGAAGAGAACAAATAAGTAGGGGCTTCATTATGCAGTTTTTCTTCCATCTTCCTGCTACTTCTACCTTCGTAGGAACAAATATTTTCCTGAGCACCCTGTTCTGAAACACCACCAATATAAATGAATTATTTCCATTTCTTACATTTTCATAGTCGTTTATTGGATGTCCGTGAGATTAAATTTAAGTTATGTTTGTGTTAAATCTGTCTTTTCAGCGATATTTGTGCAAATGCACTGAAAGAGAGAGTTTGATTTTGTATTTCCATTTTGTTTACAATTCGTCAACACTGGAAGACGTTTATTTGAAATTACGTCAGATGGACCCTTTGACGCTCTCGGAGCTATCTCCTAGCGGCATTTTGTAGAACCCAAATCCAGTTTGAAGACATTACACTTGGCCGCAAATTCCTCTGACGTAAAATAACAAGATGTTCAAAGCGATATTTATTCTTTAGCTTTGAGAACCATTTCACTGTTTGCAGTTATTCGCAAGCCGTTCCATTGCCACGCAGAACTTCGCATTCCAAAGCCGAACGTTTCAGTCCTTGTGTAAGAATGAAATTCCAGATCGGAAACTATATCCTTTCTCTTCCCTATATACTCAGTATATATTTCTTATTTACTTATCATTTATTTAACGATTCTTTCAATAGCTCAAATTATATATCGTTAATTGATATGATAATAAGTTAATAATGAATTTGAAATGACGTAGTAAGCAGTTGTTGTGACCTAATTAAGAGGTAAAATGTTGTCATTTTCCTGCAGAGTCTGAGAAAAACCACGACAAATTTACTCAGTAGAATTATAGTTTTCTTCATTACTTAGCGCTTAATTGCTTATGGACAGGGGCAACTTCTTAGCCTTTACTTTACTGCAGTTTACAGAGGAAACCGACGTCATAACGTAGGGGTACAAGATCCCGAATGTTCACAAACCCTCAGCGTCGCAGCCCTCCATTGGACACGATTATAACCCTCTCTGCTCACCTCTCATCCTCACAACCTACTTTCCTAAGATCCATCTCAATGTTATCCTCTGGGCTTCCTTCAGGTACTCCAAAAGGTTTCTGCAACAAAATTTTGTATACATTCCTTGTCTCCCCGATACTAACCACATGTCATGTAGCCTCCTAAAGTTCAGTACCCTAAAAATATCAAATGACCTGTATAAATCACTAGGCTCCTCTTTAAATAAACTTATTATCCTAAATCTCTTATTTAACTTCATCTTTGTTCATAAACATTTTCTGTTTAATATTATAACCATGTAAGCTCAGAATATGCCGGTCACGGTAGCCGAGTGGTCTAAGGCATGTACTGTCTTCGCTCGTTTGGAAACCGGGATCGTGGGTTCGAATCCCACTCAGGGCATGGATGTTTAGTTTGTGTGTGTGTGTGTGTGTGTGTGCGTTTTTCTGTGTTAGTGTACAGGTAGAGGCCTTGCGACGAGCTGATCACCCGTCCAAGGAGTCCTACCGAATGTGTAAGATCTAGAAAAACCGAAGTGAACGGAGACGTTCATGGAGGTAGGCCTAGGCCCACTGAGGCTGTAGTGCCAAGGAAAAATAAACCTCAGAATATAAGATACAAAGTAAAACCAACTTCATTACAGCCCTACTTCTCAATTTGTGTTTCGTAAAATGTCCTTTTTAACAGAAAGAGGATGCCCAATAAACTGAATGCACTGCAATGAACGTCCCTTCAAACCCTGCACTACACTCGCTCCTGGGAGACAACTGACTGTTCCTTTGCAACGCCTCTCCTTATTTTGACACCTTGTTACAAATTAAAAGGTAGCCGGTCACAGTAGCTGCGCGGTCTAACGCATGAACTGTCTTCGCTCGCTCGGACGCTAGGATCGTGAGTTCGAATCCCACTCAAAGCATGGATGTCTAGTGTTTGTATGCGTTTATTCTGTTTGTGTTGTCATGTGTGTAGGTAGCGGCCTTGCGTAGGGCTGGTCATTTGTCAAAGGAGTCCAACCTCTGTGATAAAATGATTATGGACCTGAATGAGAGTCCAGGGCCCTCAATGGGCTGGAAGAGCCGTATGAATTAAAATTAATTAACAAATAAAAATATATTACTAAAATAAATTATCAGACAGAATTCGTCGGCCACAATCCTCCGGAATATTATACTTATTTATTCACATGCTGACGTCATGACGCCCACCAAACAGGAAAAGATACAAATACTCGTAAGTCTTCATTCACTCCTTATCACGCACAAGCAGATGTGTTCCTTTCTTCGCCTGAGATGTACGCATTTATCTTATCAACATTACAACTCGTAGTAACACCGAAGAAGGAATGACAAGTCAAATTACGAAATTCAAATGTACTTATATACTTTAAAATGACTGTAAATGGAGATTAGAATCACATCTAAAAACTTTCTGAAGCAATGTTGTTATAGCAAGTGTCACGTAACTTCGAACAAGGCCAAGAGTAACCTTGAATGCGCAGAAGAAAATTTTCAGAGAAGGGGGAAAAGATATGAGAAGTGACAGGCGGCCAGTGGAAAAGCGAGTGTTAAGAAACTCCTCCCACCACAAGCCATGCGCGGGATTTGACTAGGAATGCGGAGCCTGGTTCGAAGTTACGTGACACTGTCTTTACACATTGCTTTAACAGCCATGGAACTGTATACATTAGCCAAAGTGCGGACTAAATTTCATAATATCTTTGGGTGTTGTACATGAGATCCGAGACAGGAGCAGGTAAATAACAGTAAATTTTTAGATATATTATGTAAGAAATTTAGTCTTTTCGATCCAAAACTTTGAGTTTAAATATTGTCGCGTATCGGGCGTATATCGCGACAAATAAATTCTNATAGACAAGCCCATCTTCTCGTCAGAGAGGATGTTACATAAGGACTATTACCGCAAGAGTTCATTTGGAAAATATCTCTGGTCGTGGTCCTCAAGGGGCCTGACGCCAAGACGAACTGATTGGCAGTAAACTCAGTCGTACAGCAACTTTGACTGACTCTGACCAAAGCAATACCGTGTGGAGGCGGGGTCGAACATCTCCCCCGTGACCCTGGGAGTGGTAGGAGGCGACGAAAAGAGAAGTCTCAAATCTGACAGAGTAAAATATGGTCGCGAGTACCAAGGGACTCGGATCCGAGAATGACTACGCTGGCGAGGGCCAGCAGCATATACAAAAGCCAGACCCGTCCTCTTGTCAGTGAGGGCGCCCCACAAAAACAAGACCGTAACTCTCGAACAGTAATAAATATCTGGTCATGAGCCCGAGATGGGGCTCGTCACCAAGACTTACTGACTGACTGACTGACAGTCACTCGCAATGCGACTTTGACTTTGAGTGAGTTGTCAAGAATTGAGTCTGGTTCTGGAGATATCAGTCTGAGGCAATTGAGAAGAAATGGCAAGAGTGTAATTAGGCTGTGTTGAAATATTCTTGGGGGTAAAGGGTGGCCGGTGCGTAAAGCTGACAACCTTGCCGCCATCTATGAGCCGATTATCAAGAAAATGTAGGAACCTCGACGTCTCACAACCCTATGAGCCTTCACGGCCTGTCACAGGGATAGCTTTACTTTTTTTTTTTTACTTTAAAAGAAGATGTTATGTGTGATTCGAATTTACAGTGATTTTGTTAAAATTCCGTTGTTAGGATACGACTAGTGAAGACTTAGAAAACCTAATGAGTGTGTAACTGTGAACTGTAAAGTGTGTAGATCATTGATAACATTATGATTGCCTGAATTATGTGTATAAGGTGTCAATCAATCCAATCATTTAATCCAGAACCCATCTTAAAATTCAAACGCAAACATCTACACGTGACAGCATTAATTGGCTTGGTCTTTACAAAGGAGACACAGTTTGTTCTCTGCGAGGCGGGATCTTTATTTCTAAATAACATTATTTGCGTGAATTTCAGGCTTCGAAGTGTCGGTTCCAGTACCAGTGTCCTGGCTTTGGTACCTGCCTGTGATAGTATTATAATGAGAATAATAAATATGCCTACCCTGCCATCACCCCCCCCCACCCTCCTGTGTTCTTATGTTCCAGTATGGTAGCCATTTTATATACGAATTACCATGCTCCTTACGTTTCTTCTAACAGCAAAGTTTTCCAGCATCAGTTTCACCCTTCTTCCGCCCTTATTCTGTTCTTTACTTCCCTCATTATTTTTAAAGCGTTTCAGCTCCACTGGGTTCTTAGGATGATCCTAGGAGTAGGGAAAATAGTGAGGACTAAATCACAAAAACAAGTACTGTAACGTAATGGGATCAGTGCGACTGTCATGGCAGTGTCCTTGAATCTTCAGCAGTACGTCTTCTATTGCTAGTGGGGTGGGACTAAGTCCCTTGTGCTGCGGCCACTTCTGGCCTATTGTACCAGCCTCAGATGATAGGTGAGGGTGATTGTGGAGCAATTGGTGGAATGAAGATTGGCAGGGGAAACAGAAGTACTCGGAGAAAACCTGCCCCAGCGCCACTTTGTCCACCACAAATCAAACTTTACCAGACTCGGGATCGAACCCGGGCCGCCGCGGTGGGAAGCCAGCGACTAACCGCTTGCGCTATGGCGCGGCTTATATGAACTAATTAATTCGAACTGTGATAGCAGAACCCGAAGGCTCAACACCTCTAATACCAAAGAATGTCGTTAGAAAGATACTTCATTCCATTCTCACGACCTACATGCCGAAGACCGTCCTAAATGCTAATGGCCTTCCTTCGTCTTGATCTTCAGGGTCTACATTTTTCATGAATTCTCCCCATTATGATTCTGTGTGCGTTCCTCCTCCGCCCGTCCTAGCCACATTCCCAGCCCACTGTAGCCCCGTATATTTCACTAGCCTCACAATAAAAAGTGAGCTGTATAAATCACCAATTTCATCATTATGTAGTATCATAAATTGCCCGCTCGCATCATCCTCCAGAAGGCCGAAAGCTTCCCTTAGTATTTACTGCTAAATAATAATAATAATAATAATAATAATAATAATAATAATAATGAATAAACAAAGGGAGGGGGAATTTTTTTCGGGATGTTTTCAAATGCCCAAAAATCCCCTAGATGGGTCCTCTGTCATCATGCCAGAATTGGGCAATATACGAGGGAAAGTTAGTAAATAAGTCACAAATGGAAGTGAAACAAGTCGCAGGTTCGAGTCACTATGAGGTGGATTTCTTTTCTTCCTTGCAGCCGCACTATGGCCGTGGGGTCGACTCAGCCTCTAATAGAAATGAGTACCAGGAATCTTCCTGGGCCTAAAGGGCGGCCGGTGTATGAAGCTGACAACCTTACCGACATCTGTGAGCCGATTGTCTGGAGAAATGTGGGAGCCTCGACGTCTCACAGCTCTATGGGCCTTCATGGCCTGTTACAGGGAGAGCTTTATCTTTTAACACTAGGTAGCAGCACAGCCCAGCTTCATGGCAGTCTAGGTAGCAGACAAGCACGCATATGTTCAGTGGTCAAAATGACGTCAGTGCTTGAGGAGCGTATTACCGAAGAGCAACGTTCTTTTGTGTGTTCCTTTTTGTGGGAAAAGGACTCTGCAAATGATATTCATAAAGAAATGTTTCCTCTTCACGGAGGGAGGTGATTGTAGTGCAAAGCGGTTCACAACTGGCTGGCAAACGTTTCGCTGACGACGAAGAGGCTGAAACGGAGTACGGAAATGGCTGAGACAACAGTGAAGAGACTCTAAGCTGCGGGNGGAGGGGGAATTTTTTTCGGGATGTTTTCAAATGCCCAAAAATCCCCTAGATGGGTCCTCTGTCATCATGCCAGAATTGGGCAATATACGAGGGAAAGTTAGTAAATAAGTCACAAATGGAAGTGAAACAAGTCGCAGGTTCGAGTCACTATGAGGTGGATTTCTTTTCTTCCTTGCAGCCGCACTATGGCCGTGGGGTCGACTCAGCCTCTAATAGAAATGAGTACCAGGAATCTTCCTGGGCCTAAAGGGCGGCCGGTGTATGAAGCTGACAACCTTACCGACATCTGTGAGCCGATTGTCTGGAGAAATGTGGGAGCCTCGACGTCTCACAGCTCTATGGGCCTTCACGGCCTGTTACACGGAGAGCTTTATCTTTTAACACTAGGTAGCAGCACAGCCCAGCTTCATGGCAGTCTAGGTAGCAGACAAGCACGCATATGTTCAGTGGTCAAAATGACGTCAGTGCTTGAGGAGCGTATTACCGAAGAGCAACGTTCTTTTGTGTGTTCCTTTTTGTGGGAAAAGGACTCTGCAAATGATATTCATAAAGAAATGTTTCCTCTTCACGGAGGGAGGTGATTGTAGTGCAAAGCGGTTCACAACTGGCTGGCAAACGTTTCGCTGACGACGAAGAGGCTGAAACGGAGTACGGAAATGGCTGAGACAACAGTGAAGAGACTCTAAGCTGCGGGGTTTAAAGCACTGGTAAAACAGTGGGACAAGTGAAGCAGTGTTGGTGGAGGACACGTCGAGAAATAAATGTTTTCTTTTCCCTAGGTTCGAATATCACGTGTTTAACGTTTTATGCCCTTTTCTAACCAATTTACTGACTCTCCTTCGTTAGTGCATCGGCGTGGAAATGTGCAAAGAACAAACACACTCTAAGTTGCAGTTATATGAGATTAGCATTTCTCCTGAATTAGCATTGTCTGTGTGTGTTATATGTGATATAAATTTTCTGTGAAAATATTTTTGTCGAATTTNTGGCCTGTTACAGGGAGAGCTTTATCTTTTAACACTAGGTAGCAGCACAGCCCAGCTTCATGGCAGTCTAGGTAGCAGACAAGCACGCATATGTTCAGTGGTCAAAATGACGTCAGTGCTTGAGGAGCGTATTACCGAAGAGCAACGTTCTTTTGTGTGTTCCTTTTTGTGGGAAAAGGACTCTGCAAATGATATTCATAAAGAAATGTTTCCTCTTCACGGAGGGAGGTGATTGTAGTGCAAAGCGGTTCACAACTGGCTGGCAAACGTTTCGCTGACGACGAAGAGGCTGAAACGGAGTACGGAAATGGCTGAGACAACAGTGAAGAGACTCTAAGCTGCGGGGTTTAAAGCACTGGTAAAACAGTGGGACAAGTGAAGCAGTGTTGGTGGAGGACACGTCGAGAAATAAATGTTTTCTTTTCCCTAGGTTCGAATATCACGTGTTTAACGTTTTATGCCCTTTTCTAACCAATTTACTGACTCTCCTTCGTTAGTGCATCGGCGTGGAAATGTGCAAAGAACAAACACACTCTAAGTTGCAGTTATATGAGATTAGCATTTCTCCTGAATTAGCATTGTCTGTGTGTGTTATATGTGATATAAATTTTCTGTGAAAATATTTTTGTCGAATTTATCTCTGCAAACAGACTGCATAACAGCAGACTCCCGTAACTTGCCCTTCAGCAAGAAATCGTTTTCAAAAGACAGAAACACACAGAAAACAATTGCAAATATGTGAGATCTGAGGCTGTCACGGCGGTATGAAGCTTATTGGATACGACGTCATGTAATCTAGAAGTTTTCTTATATTTCGGAAGAACGCGCTGGTTCCATCTTCAGGGTATCTAACTTGATGACTCTGAAGGTNGTTCACGGAGCGAGGTGTTTGTAGTGTAAAGTGGCAAACGTTTCGCTGACGACGAAAAGGTTGAAACGGGTACGGAAATGGCTGAGACAACAGTGAAGAGACTCTAAGCTGCGGGGTTTAAAGCACTGGTAAAACAGTGGGACAAGTGAAGCAGTGTTGGTGGAGGACACGTCGAGAAATAAATGTTTTCTTTTCCCTAGGTTCGAATATCACGTGTTTAACGTTTTATGCCCTTTTCTAACCAATTTACTGACTCTCCTTCGTTAGTGCATCGGCGTGGAAATGTGCAAAGAACAAACACACTCTAAGTTGCAGTTATATGAGATTAGCATTTCTCCTGAATTAGCATTGTCTGTGTGTGTTATATGTGATATAAATTTTCTGTGAAAATATTTTTGTCGAATTTATCTCTGCAAACAGACTGCATAACAGCAGACTCCCGTAACTTGCCCTTCAGCAAGAAATCGTTTTCAAAAGACAGAAACACACAGAAAACAATTGCAAATATGTGAGATCTGAGGCTGTCACGGCGGTATGAAGCTTATTGGATACGACGTCATGTAATCTAGAAGTTTTCTTATATTTCGGAAGAACGCGCTGGTTCCATCTTCAGGGTATCTAACTTGATGACTCTGAAGGTGAAATCAACACGTACTTCCAATACGTCTGTAAAAGTCTGCCACACTACACGGCGTCACATCCCAGGATCTTCATTCAGAGGAGAGCTATGACGTCTGAGCAGACCTCAGTCTTATCCACGAAGCACAGAAGAAGTTACTTCGTTTCCGTTCTAATGGCATATGTCCACTCCCGTCAGTTGAGTTTGCGCATATGCCTGTGGGGCCTCAAACCTTTGTAGCATAGTTACAATACAAGTATCACCTACCATAAAAAGTAGTTTTCCCTGTGCCCAACGAATTAAGTACTATGCCATGAAGGCTTATGGGGGAGGAGATGTATGGATCCACATTTTCTTGTCCTCAGCACTAGCTGGAGGTGAGTCGTCAGCTTCACGTCCCTGCTGTTTTACCCCCGGGGAAAGGGCCCCCGGTACCCATTGGATAGGAGGTTGGGTGGATCCTAGAGCCGGTCTGGACGATTTGGAGAAGAGAAAATTCTTGACCCTACCGGACTCGAACGCCCACCCTCGGTCGTCCGGCCCGTAGCCAGTAGCTACACCGACTGCGCTAACCCGGCTCCTCACGTCCGGCCCGTAGCCAGTAGCAACACCGACTGCGCTAACCCAGCTCCTCACGTCCGGCCCGTAGCCAGTAGCTACACCGACTGCGCTAACCCGGCTCCTCACGTCCAGCCTGTAGCCAGTCGCTACACCGACTGTGCTAACCCGGCTCCTCACGTCCGGCCCGTAGCCAGTAGCAATACCGACTTCGCTAACCCGGCTCCTCACTTCCAGCCTGTAGCCAGTCGCTACACCGACTGTGCTAACCCGGCTCCTCACGTCCGGCCCGTAGCCAGTAGCAATACCGACTTCGCTAACCCGGCTCCTCACGTCCAGCCTGTAGCCAGTCGCTACACCGACTGTGCTAACCCGGCTCCTCACGTCCGGCCCGTAGCCAGTAGCAATACCGACTTCGCTAACCCGGCTCCTCACTTCCGGCCCGTAGCCAGTAGCTACACCGACTGCGCTAACCCGGCTCCTCACGTCCGGCCCGTAGTCAGTAGCTACACCGACTGCGCTATCCCGGCTTCCCACCGACCTTAACAATCAGAAATTATGTAGGACGTGTTTGTGTATTTTCTGTGATTCTCATAATAAAAAAGCGATTACGTTTCTTCCTATACAGCAACTGTCGATCACAGGGGCTGCGCGGTCTAATGCATGAACAGTCTTCGCTCGCTCGCTCGAACACTGGGATCGCGGGTTCGAATCCCACTCAAGGAATAGATGTCTGTCTGCATTTATTTTATATTTGTGTTGTCCTGTTTAGGTAGTGGCCTTGCTACGGGCTGATCCCCCATGCAAATAGTCCTACCGGCTCTTAGGATTAAGAAACGCTCCAAAGTGGGAGCAACAGGAAAGCTATATATATATTGTGACATGTTGACCCCCCCCCAGCGGCACGTGGCGTGAACGTAACGCTCGCGTTACTACGGTAATAGGCGAGTTCCCGCCCCGCCACTCCCCTCCGCGGTGACGTCACCGACGGATATCGCGGTCGCTAGGCAACGCGAATCAACAGCGGCGACGTTACGATAGTAACAGCGGTGACCTCCGCTAGCGTTACATAGCAACACAGCGCCAGGCAAAAAGGGTGCCTATTACGTGGCTGTTTTCCCGTATTGTCCGATCGAGGCTACATACGGAGCAGCGAAGGCTATTCACAGTCAGTTCTAGTGTGGCTACCGCAGAGTTGTACTGAGACAGTCAGCGAGTCCTGGAGCTACCGCCGAGTTAGCCAGCAACCAGTCAGTTGTATTCTGGCATCTGGAATGTACTAATTGTGATACTGCAGATAGCAGTAATCGTCAGATTGTAATTTGGGTGATTGTGAGAGCGGATGTGAAATAAAATTCGCTATATAAAATACATCGTGAAGTTATTTGTCGCGATATACGCCCGATACGCGACAATATATATATATATATACAGCAACAGCCGGTTGGTGCTTTTAATGGAGATGCGATTTTTTATTGAGGTAGGAACATAATTTTTAAACATTATTTGTATGAAGAATAATATATTCTGAGGTATAACGACCTGTAGTCTCTTGAAAGTCAACCGACGTTTCGGAGCAACATACCGCCTATATCTTCTGTGTCGAAGAATAAACCAATCAAGGAACCAGCATGAAGCAGGTAAGAAGCAAAGACGTTAACCCAAGAAGAGAGAACTCTTCATAACCACCACTGTGAGAACCTCGAACCCTATATTCTTTAGATGAATATAAGCAGTTGAACAAGGCCGTTTTTTTCTTTGCTCACAATAAAGTCCATTTCCTGACCATTTATCTGCTTCACTTCCCAAAACTTTACCCTCTTTCAAACGTGCCTTTACCTGAAGGACGAGCGGGCGCTGATCTGAGAACTATGAAATCATGCGCATTTCTCCCCTCCCCCACAAAAGAGTTCCCCTTACTACCCCCACTCTAACTTCTCTTCTCTCTCTCTCTCTTAAGACAAAAACGAGCACGAGGATCTAAAAAAGAAGTGAACACTGGGAAAAAGACGGAGAGAGAAAAATAAATAAATGAAATTAAAAGAAAGCTATTTGTATATTTAGGCCTACGAACATATGTGATGTGAAGACAGAAGACACTAAAATGACACAGATGACTAAGGTTATTCGCATCCTCTGGCTGGCAAGTAACCAGGAGAACCTATTCATGTTGGACCGAGTATTGTTGCCTCATGGCAGTTGTACTGACAGTTGTAGCTAGGCGGCAGACAACTCCTGCTATCAAGGCTTCAAGGGTTTAAGCCGTAATATCCCGAATACTCTTACGTTATTGTTAGTGCACTGTGCACTAAAGTTTGGTACTTCACGGTCTTCTTGATGATTCCTTTGTTAGACTTAGGGAGAAAATGAACCTCACAAAAATGGCTTCCCGTCTAGTATTAAGTAAGATATTGTGTCGTTAAACAGTACTCAAGAATGAACCGCTGGCCATTCGCATCGATAAAGAATGATTTCCGTCTCAAGAAATCCTCGTGAAACGCGAGACATGCCTGCAGGAAGTGCAGCGTCGTCTTTAATCTCAAGTGACATACACAGAAACGGAAGTTCTTCTCTTCTTCTGGTTTGACTTTCAACTTCTCGCCACGGCCTTCACACAAGAAGTATTTCAACTTCTGAAGAGAGAGAAATGGAGACAGAGAGAGAACGAACAGTAGAAGAGTACGTGAAAAGGGAAAGCCGTAGGAGTAGGAGGCATATTTTTAAGTTGCGCAGTACACTGTTGTATTTCTTAACGGTAAAATATAAAACTATCTCTGTTACAGACCGTGGAGGTCCATAGGGTTATGAGACGTCGAGGCTCCCACATTTTCTAGACAATTAGCTCAAAGATGGCGGTGAGGTTGTCAGTTTTACACGCCGGCCGCGCTTTACTCCCCAGGAAGATTGCTGGTACTCATTTCTGTTACAGGCTGAATCGACCCCAGGGCCACAGTGCGGTTGGTAGGATTAGGTTAATTGAAAAATCCAATGAACTTATCGGAAATCGAACCCGCGACCTTCCGGCTTGTAGCGTAGTGCCTCAACCAACTATGCTACCGCGTAACGATGCTTCCAGTGTCGCGCATAACATAAGCTTGAATGACAGGATGAGAGATGGAATTGCAAAGAATTTAAAAGGAAGCAGTAAAAGAAAAATGTAAAGCTATCCCTGTAACAGGCCGTGAAGACCCATAGGGTTGTGAGACGTTGACGGTCCCACATTATCTACACAGCTGGCTCACAGATAGTGGTAAGGTTGTCAGTCTTACGCGCAGGGGAGGGGGGTATAAACCCCAGGAAGATTCCTGGTACTCATTTCTGGTAGAGGCTGAATCGACCCCAGGGTCATAGTGCGGCTGGAAGAATTAGGACAACTGAAAAATTCACCTCATCGGGGCTCGAACCCGCGACCTTCCGGCTTGTAGCATAGTGTCTCAACCAACTACGCTACCGCGTGCCCCAAAAGGAAGCAGTCAAGGGCGTAATTGTGGGACCGCCTCGGCATTTACCTGGAGGAACTGGATTAAAGCACGAAGAACCACGTTAAAAATATCTGGTGTCTCGGGCGAGATTCGAGCCAGGCTCCTCAAGAATTGAAGTCTACAGCGGTATCGTTAGGTAGACGTGGTCAACATTCGGTTCCACGTGCGTCAAACAAGCGCATTGTGGCCGGTTGTCGAAACCAGAGTCTCACAAGGCGGGAACCTTCTCCCTCCCTCGCAGAGGATCATGGTGCCGCCGAAGAATGCGGCCGATAACAAAGATACTGAATTAATCTCAATGCTATGTGCCCACATTAAATTACAAATATGCAATTGTATAGAAGGGGAGACAGAAATGTGTACACGCCATGAGTTACGTTTCAAATGAAGAGCTTTATCTCGTGGGACAGACACTCATGTAGTCCGGTGAAGGTCAACTGACGTTTCGGAGGTATGTATAGGGACGAAGAGTGAGAAAGCAAGAATCCACAGAAGAAGGCGGTAGGCTTGTGAAGGATATCACTACCAAGGTCCCTGTGAACCGAATACCTAGAGGACTGACGGAAAACACGCTGTGGTGGGACGCGGTAGCGTAGTTGGTTGAGGCACTATGCTACAAGCCGGAAGGTCGCGGGTTCAAGTCCCGATGAGGTAATTGGATTTTTGTTCAATTGGCCTAATCCTTCCAACCGCACTATGGCCCTGGGGTTGACTCAGCCTCTAAGGGCCCCCATACACACACAGTTTGGCCTCCAGTTCGGCCTGCACAGTTGAAGACTGAAAGGCAAAACTGATGTGTGTGGTGCGGCCGGCCGGCCAATCGTTTGGACTGTTGGCCTGTGGGAAACCCGTCAGTCCGTCAGTTCTGCCTGCAGGACCGTAGCACGTGACGTGTGTGACTCAACATTATAGGCTGGAAGACCGTGACTATGGCATGAAGCCTGCCGCTTTATCTGCGCCCGTATGGGGAGGTAAACTGTGAAAGTTTTCAATATTATATTTCAGCATCCTGTTACACTCACACAATATATATGGATAAATACCGTCNGTTATCTGCGCGTGTATGGGGAGTAAAGGGAGGGGGTAAACTGTGAAAGTTTTGCCTGTAAGGTCGATCGNATATTGTATATATTGTGAAAGTTTTGCCTGTAAGGTCGATCGGAAGGCCAAACTGTGTGTGTATGGGGGACCTAACAGAAATGAGTACCAGGAATATTCTTGTGGGAAAAGGGCGGCCGGCGCGTAAGGCTGACAACCTTGCGGCCATATATGAGCCGATTGTCTAGAAAATGTGGGAACCTCAACATCTCGGAACCCTATGGGCCTTCAGGGTCTGTTACAGGGATACCTTTACTCTTTTACGTTTACGCTGTGGTGGGAAGCGTAACAGCTCGATGGTAACGCGGGGAGAGGCGGGTGGAAATTAATCCATGGGACTTCATTCCGTGGCCTCAGTATAGCAAATAAATGCCAGTTTATGCTAGACGTTCATGTCATTACATAAACAGAGTTCTTCGAGTTTTTTTTATTTGCTAAATAATGGTCCAGTGATTGAGGCTAGCTCTTTCTAAGGGACCCAACAGAATAGGTGTTTTCCTTCACGTGAGGACGGAAACAGATCCAGTTTCCGAAACGTCGTATTTTTCTTAGTTATCTTAAAACCAGAACGATGGATAAAGTCCGAGAACCCAATATCTCTGTGTGTTATACACCATCGTCAGAATCCTATAGTAACTAATTAAATACCGAATTTAATATTTATAAATGTATATATTTTATTTTTCTCTCTTCCTAATGATAAATTTGAGTTTAGTAATGGAATTATTGTTTTCTTCTTCAAGGAGGCGCAAAAACGAGGAAGGTGTATAAACCCATAAAATAGTAAGATGATAATAAAAGACCACATATTTTAAATACGAACAACTATGCAATAAATCAAATACAACCAACCAATATTAAAATCTAATGAAAAGAACAGGGAAATAAATGTTTAATATCTTCTAAGTAACATTAACTATTACAGAAGAAAGCCAGATCTTGCAAAACAGAACAAACCGCTATCTAACAACGTAACAACTGATTCCGAACAGTTCAGCTGGCCCGTAAAAGAGTTAAATGGTAGGATATGGTAATATGTGCTCGGGCACAATCAAAACAACACCTGGAGGTAACTATATATTATAATGCTATAATTGCGCTGATAGACACCAACATGAATAGTTTAGAGACGACAAATGCCATTAAAATAACAAAGAACAATTTTAATTAATTGTCTGAATATTTTAGTACATTGTAACAACACAATATATTTTATAACTTAACATTTTTATTTTATTTTATTATATATACATTTATGTACATAATCCTTCCAGCCTCACTATGGCCCTGGGGTTCACTCAGCCTCTAACATAAATGAATACCAAGAATTAATTAAATAATTTTCCTGGGGAGTAAAGCGCGGCCGGCGCGTAAGGCTGACAACCTTACCGCCATCTGTGAGCCGATTGTCTAGAAACTGTGGGACCCTCAACGTCTCACAACCCTATGGGCCTTCACGGCCTGTTACAGGGATAGCTTTACTTACTTACTTTTTTTTTTTTTACATCTCTAGGCATCCGTTTGAATGTAAAACTTTTATTCCAGTTTTAATATATTTATAAGACTTGTGTTAATTCATACGAAATATTGAATGTATTAACTGAGTGGAAAGTCAAATACATTAATAATAGTTATTATATTGTAATATATGAATTCATATAATGTAATTCAATATAGTTGGAGAACAGTTGTTACTGAGTAATGCCTGTGATGGCTTTATAACCCGAAACATGCAGCACACTGTCATACTATTAACACAAATAAATTCATTATGCACAGCAAATGCGAATGCGATTTTGAGAGTTGTTATGTTGAAGTGAAGGAATGTTATTATTATTACTAGATAAACTTCATTATTTTGTTCTTTGGTTGCATGTGTTCTCTTATATCTTCCTTCTTACTCGTACTTACTTTGTAACTGGCCTCTGGGCTGTTAAGTTAGCACGAAAATAGATGAGAATCTAACTGAATTATTAATAACGCAGCAATGTCTGAACAGCTCCATATTCATGAAGTACATTCAGTTCTGATCTGGAATGCGACCCGTATGGAATGCGTTATCGCACTGGCTGCATGCTCGGCCCGTCCTGGCTCCGAGCTGTATCTTGTAGTTGCAATAATTGACATTCTGTGACGTCGGCTGGGGCGAGATTGCACGGCGTCCATGTCAACTTGATGGAACAGCGGATCCGTTCGGTACACACAAGTGGCTGGCCATGAGTCGCATGAACAGTGACCAACTGATACCGCATCGGTGGCACTCTATGATGATTATAATAAGCTTGCTTAACTCCGTCAGGCAAAACGGTTACTAAAATTGTTTTATTAACCGTCAACACAATTAATTTATGAGCATAAAAGTTAAAGTAGCCCCGTGCTTTACTAATTAAGCTCTACGCGGATGGGGGAGTGGATATATTAGTTCCACATTTTCTCGACCTCGGCACTAGCTGGAGGTGAATGATCAGCCTCACGCCCCGGCCGCTTTATCCCCGGGGAAAGAGCCCACGGTACACATTTGATAGGAGGCTGGGTGAACCCCAGAGCCGGTCTGAACGACGTGGAGAAAAGAAACATCTTGACCCTACCGGGACTCGAACTCCGACCTCCGGTCGTCCAGCCCGTAGCCAGTCGCTATACCGACTGAGCTATCCCGGCTCCTAATTGATGAGTATACCAATAGTTATTTACATTAAGATCACGAAATATTTAAACATTACTGATCACCAAATGATATACAATTTACAAACAAGAACAAATGTGTAAATTATGTGTCACCTGCTCTGAACAATGCGACGTGAAAACTTGTCGCCGTCTTAAAATAAATAAACATTGACGCATTGATCAATTAACTGCAGTAGAGATAGTTCTTAAAAGAAATTTACTAAAATACAGAAGGAGGCAGAGATATTAAAATATTAGCCCGACGTTATAAAATTTCATTATGGATACGAAATATATTATTTAGTAATTTTCTTGCTAATAAATTCTCTCGTTGCTAGATAACTGCGCCTTTTCAGTCCTGTTCAATATTTTCTTTTTGCCTTCTTCCTCTACACTTCACTACTTGACTCGGTCACTGTTTAGTGCGAATGGAAGGGCGAGCGACGAGTAATGAACTGAAAAGACGTGGGAGGAAGCCGTAGTGGCCTGATTTGAGTTACTATCCCGTCCTCTCTGGATGGTGGAACTGAGGAAAACCACGAAAAGCCTGAGTCAGGATAACCGATCTCCATGTCGATACCTGAACACGGGACCTCCCGAATATGGAGCAGACCAGATTTTCCCAATATTCGGTGTGTTCGTTATTTTCAGTGCTGTTTACGTACATCTCTGTGGCTCTATAGATCCACTCCCCAATACGCCTTCATGGCGTAGTGCTTAATTAGTTAGGTACAGGGACAAATTTACCTTTACCTTACGTCCATCTCAGAAAATTAAAATCAGGTAAAGTTTTCCTTGCCAGTCACGGTAGCCGAGCGGTCTAAGGCATGCACTGTCTTCGCTTGCTCGGAAGCCGGGATCGTGGGTTCGAATCCCACTCAAGGCATGGACGTTTAGTTTGTGTGTTGTGTACAGGTAGAGAGGCCTTGCGACGAGCTGATCACCCGCCCAAGGAGTCCTACCGAATGTGTAAGATCTAGAAAAACCAAAGTGAACGGAGAAGTTCATGGAGGTAGGCCTAGGCCCACTGGGGCTGTAGTGCCAAGGGAGAAAAAAAGTTTTCCTTATGCATAGTTAGGCACCATGTCATGTACATGTATAGACATGCTGAGACAGTAGAAGTACAGATCCACCGTTCTTGACCCCGGCAACAGATGGAAGTAAGCGGCCAGTTTCACTCCCCGCCAGCCGCTTCACCCTCGGGAAAGGAGCATTTGACACTCATTGGAAAGGAGGCTGGATGGGCCCTAAAGGCGGTCTGGACGCTGTGCAGAAGAGAAAAATCCCTTTCCCATGCCGGCAATCGAACCCTGGCCTTCCAGCCCGTATTCCGTCGCTGGACCGACTGAGCTATATCTGCTCTCCATGTTTCTGAACTGATTTCCAGTGGAAATTACTTTTCTTTGTTTTGTTGTATTTTAATTATATTTATCTTATTCAGTACTTAGTGCAGACAGAGCTTACCGTACGCTACGTCACTACGAACTCTCTATTATTGTATGTAGTGCGGAGAGCCCAGGGCCTTTGAGAACAGTTTGTAAACCAGTGACCATTTCGAACATACAAGTTTGGAATTCTGTTCATTCAGGTTAGGCGTATATATTGCTGCCGATCGCAGTGGCCGCGCAGTCTAAAGGCGTGTCCACATTACTCGTGCTCGTCGGGAGACTCGTCTGGCTTTTACTTGTGCTCGTAAATCTTCGTCCACACTACTTCAGTTGCTCGCCAGGCCTCGGCGCGTGAGGATCCATATATTTACTCGTAGTGTGTATAGGCTGTAGTCGTATTTTAATTTATTGGTTATAGTTTTTAAATTTAAAAATTAAAATCTGCTTGTCTCGTGACTTGTCATATTGTCAACATTACTCGCGAGCATAGCGAGTCACACGAGCACGAGCACGAGTAATGTGGACGCGCCTTAAGGCATCAACCGTCTTCGCCCGCTCGAAAACAGACATCGTGGGTTCGAATCCCACTCAAAGTCATAGATATTTGTGTGCGTTTATTCTGGGTTTGTGTTGTTCTGTGTGTAGGTAGCGGCCTTGAAACGGGCTGATCCCCCCTGCAAGGTCCAAAGGTCTGTAGAGCCATAGAGAGCCAGAGAGAGAGAGAGAGAGTATATTGCTTCTACTGAAGAAGTTCTAAAACGTGTCGGTTCAAAATTGAACTGTGCATTATTCTCTGTACTTCACACACATTCACACGGGAGCAGCATACAATTTTTAATGTATGATTACAGTATGTACGTGCCTCAAATTGTGTCGACTTATCGGCTACAGAATTGCGTGGACCCTGTTGTTTCCTGATAGTAGCTAATGACTATCTAATAGTGTGAATTGCTGTCCATAGTCGAAAGAAGAACAAACAATTAACACATGCAATATGCATGTCCACTCACTTAAAACATGTTTCGTAATATTCTTTGTTCGTTTAGTCAAGGGGTGACAAAATCATGGACAGGAGATTTAAAGGGGTCGGCCGAAAAGTGCAATTGGTCACTCGTTCACGTTCAGCTAGACATAAATACAAAGAAAGTTAAAGTTGTCCCTGTGTCTAATTAATTCAACAATCCAGTAATCTTGACCTCGACCCTCAACGAGGTGAGTGGGTAGCTTTACGCCTCGGCCGATTTACCACCCAGGAAAGAGCCTTCAGTACCCACTGGATAGGAGGGTGGTTGGACCCCAGAGCCGGTCTGAACGCTGTCGACAATAGAAAAATCTCTTGCCTCTGCCGGTGATAGAACCCCAGCCGTCAAACCCGTCAGACCACGTAACACTTTCTATCCTCAAAATTTGGCAATAACTTTGCCGACAAGCGGCGGTCGCTCGGTCGGTATAGTTCGCTTGCGGGCTACAGGCCACGGAGTTTTTATAAAATAGCAATGGCAATACGATACGACTTCTTCCTTGGTCATCTCGTCTGACTATATATTTACAATTTCCACCAAGCATCTCGTTCGAAGGTAAAAAAAGCCGGCAGTTAACACACAACTGCACTAAAGAAACGACAACCAAGCCTCAACTCCTGCAATGAAAATTCCTTCGGTGTGAAGACAGTTGCCTATTTTCATGGATCTCCCCTTTGTGGGGAGAGGTTCACAACAGATCTTTGTTCGTTGCTCTTTGAATGGCGAGACTGGGGCGTGCTGGATATATCAGGCAGGAGAAGTGGAATTGTATTTGGTTTCATAAAGGGATTCATATTCCTGCGGTTTCATTTTTACACCTTGAGGTGGTTGGCAGCCTGGGGACAAGGGAACTGGCCCCATTCTTCTGGGGACAGTCACGAGTAAAGCGACAGGAGAACAGCTCATGGTGTTCCTTATAAGCGAGCAGAACTGGCAGGCGTACGTACTGGGTGCAGAGAAATGAACACCACGCAGACAATTGGAGTATTTAAATTCTATAAAATAATATACGTAGGTAAAAATGTAACAAAATCATGAATAGAAGGCAAAAAGAAGATTCATAATCGCTACTGTACATAAAACATATTATCATGCGTGTGAAGTTATTAATATTTTAATGTGTTGTTCTAGCTGTCGTGGATGGTTTGTGTTGTGCTTGGCTTATATACCTTATCTTGGTGCTGGTGCAGGTGTCCGGAGAGAGGTACTGGATCTAGCGATTGGGTTCGTCTGAGTAGGTTTTACCTGAAGACGGGAAGAGAATTCAGTCTCCCAAACGTTGTTTTAAAATAAAAACAGGACGATGAATAGTGTCCATGAGCATAATATTTATATTATTTACTATTTAATATTACAATAACGATAGTGATATACCAGTTGACAATTCAGACGGGAAGTTTTATCATTAGATATATATGCAAACAAACAAACTCCGTGGCCTGTAGTCCGCAAACGAACTGTACCGACCGAGCAACCGCCGCTTGTAGGTGAATAGTGCCAATTTTTGCGGATAGAGGGTGTCAGGTGGTCAGCATAACGAATCTCCACGGAGTGGACCTGAGCCGCTATTTCCTTGAAATAGATCTTCAGTTATCCTCACGAGACCGAGTGGACCCCGTTCCAGACCCACTACTTTTCAGAAAATCTTGCAGCGCCGGGAATCGAACCCGGGACCTCTGGATCTGAAGGCAGGGACTCTGACCACAAGACCAGAGAGAGAGAGAGAAGTAGAAGTACCGCGAAATTCATCTGCTTTCTCTCATACTCATTTCCAGTCTTACAAGATATCGAATGATACATCGAGGCCGAAATTTAATGTCATCTCCCATGAATAACGCAAACATTCATTCGAAACTTGTAGGTTCCTAAAGGGAATTTTACAGCAATTATGAGCACCAAATTTTATTTCTTTTTGCAACTTAGTACGTAAGAATCTCAGCTGGACCACAACGAACATGTCCAAAAGTGATTATGTGATTCTAAAAATCATTTCAGACTGACACGGGGTATCGTAGGAGTTGAGAGTCTCTCAGCGGTGGTTACGAAAAGTTCTGTCTTCCGTGTAGTCCGTTGAAAGCCAACGGATGTTTCGGAGAAATACGTCCCCTCCGTCTTCAGGGTTGATAAAGTAAAATAAAAAACCGGCATGAAGCCGGCAGCAAACATAGATTTTCTTTCTTGGCTTGCTTTTCAACCTTGAAGGTGGAGGCCATATTTACCTCAGAAAATCGGTTGACTTTCAACAGACTACATGGCGTTATGCCCTAGAAGACAGAACTTTTTAGGCGTGTATTATTGTTCTTCCAAACGAATTACAGGATCTCATGCCTGAACGTAGGCTTCTTTACTGATGAAACAATACCATTAAAGACTTAACATGGATGTCCTCATGTGCTGTGCTTTCAACACTGGACTTCTAAACCCACCTCTGCTAAAAGCAATAATAAATAAAATATTGTAAAATTGCAGATTTGCTGTAAACAGCAGCTTAAAAATCTTCAGAACTTCATAAAAATTTAACAGTACATAAAACGAACAGAGGTTAAGCCCGAGATGGCTCAGTCAGTAAATCTACTGGTTATGGGGTTCTATTCCCGGCAGAAGTACAATTTTTATTTTCTCTACGAAATCCAGACCGGCTCAGGTATATTCTCAGCCTCCCGTCCTGTTGGTACCGGGAGTTTCATATTGCAGTCGTCTGGCTTATGACACCTCGTGTAGTCATTTCAGACCTGAAGATGCAAGCAGTGATCTTTTCGAAACCATGGTAACCACTTACGAAATATGTGAAGGTAGACCGTGCCATAGCTCAAGCGGTTAGTCGCTGGCTTCCCACTGCGGCGGTCCTGGTTCGATCACGGGGTCTGGTCAAGTGGGATTTGTGTTGGACAAAGTGGCGCTGGGACAGGTTTTCTCCAAGTACTTCGGTTTCCCTTGCCAATCTTCATTCCACCAAATTTTCCATCATCATAATCACACGGGGCAGGTACAATAGGCCAACCAGTGGCCGAGTGGACCCAGCTGGACTCCACCCCCCGCTATGCGAATTAAAAAAAATGTGAAGGTAAAATTGTTCCTATGCTTAACTAATTAAGCAATACGCCATGAAGACGTATGGGGTAGTGGATGTATAGAGTCAGGTTTTTCTCGACCTCGGCACTGGTTGGAGGTGAATAGTCAGTTTCACGCCCCGGCCGCTTTACCCTCGGGAAATAGCCCCCCCCCCGCACCCACTGGATAGGAAATTGGGCGGATCCCAGAACCGGTCTGAACGACGTGTAGAAGTGAAAATTCTTGACCCCAACTGGACTTGAAGTCATCTTTTGAAATGTAATGCCGTGTAGTCCGATTGAAATTCACAGACGTTTCGGAGGAACATACTCCGTCCATTACCAAATGTTTTCCTCCACACCTGCAGCTGTTTGACTACTTGCGTGGCTTACTTTTCAACCCTGAAGACAGAGGTACTATGTTGCTTCGATACTTTGAACTATTGTGGGACTCATGGTGTTACATCGAGAAGGTCCCACTATGCATAGCAACTTCTGTGAGAACCGGGCATCCAGCGCTAGTAACATTTCATGACGAGTACAAGTTATGAAATTCCTCATCGTGCAATTTTCTGGCGTCACTCTATCCCCTTACAGGTCCAGTATTCCCTTCAGAACCTTGATACTTCATTCCAGCACTCCTGCTATTGTCTATCCTGATATACAGGACCGAACTAGCCTAAGGGGGAATATTCAAATTCATTCTGGTCTGCGCAACAAAATATATAATAGCTTGTCAGATTTCTGGTATGAACAGGCGAATTTGAAATTGTGTGAGACAGGATCCAAAAGGTTGAGAGTCCTCACTACAAAGAGCCTGTATTATGGAACAGCCGAGGGCCTTTAACGGGACATTTATCGTGGGATGAAGCAATAACGGGGGTACGGGGCTCTCTATGACCATGAAGGTTACTGTCTCTGGAATGTGATGCAGTGTAGTATAGCACACAGGTAACAAAACTTCACAATGTAAACTCTTGGAACAAGCAGACGCTACCGCTGGAGGTCATGTTGTGAAATGAACGCAAGAAAAGAGAAACTTAACTATTGCCCCTGTGATTAATTAATTAAGCATTACGCCATGAAGGCGTATGGGGAAGTGGATGCATGGACCCACATTTCCTTGACCTCAATACTAGTAGGAAGTGAGTGGTCAGATTCACGCCTCGGCCGATTTACCCCCGGGGAAAGAGCCCCCAACACCATTGGTTAGGGAGCTGGGTGGACTCCAGAGACGGTCTAGACGACATGTGAAGTGAACATTCTTGACCCTACCGGGACTCGAACTCCAAACCCTCGGTCGTCCAGCCCGTATCCAGTCGCTGTGCCAACTGAGCTACAGATTTCATATTGTTGGTGGTAATATGGCCTTTAGGTAATGACGCCGTGTAGTCCTGTTCTGAAGTTAGATGCCGTATGTTTCATCACACAGTAAGTAAAGTAAAGCTGTCCTTATAACAGGCCATGAAGGCCCATAGGGTTGTGAGATGCTGAGGTTCTCACATTTTCTAGATAATAGGCTCACAGTTGGCGGTGAGGTTGTCAACCCTAAGCGCCGACCGCACTTTTCTCCCAATATTCCTGGTACTCATTTATGTTAGAGGCTGAGTCGATCCCAGGGCCACAGTGCGGCTGGAAGGATTAGGTCAATTGAAAATAATCCAATGGCCTCATCGGGACTTGAACCCGCGACCTTCCGGCTTGTAGCATATTGCCTCAACCAACTACGCTACCGCTTGCTCCAGTTTCATTGCACAGTTCATAACCACCTGCCAGGCTACACGGTGTCATAATATGAACAACATTAACTAGGTAGCTAACGAACTACCTCTTGTACAATGTTCCTTAACTTTTTTAAAGTTATCCTTGGGCTGCAGTGAAGATGTATAGGGAAGTGGAGTTATTGTCCCACGATTCCTAACCCCGCCATTAGATGACGGTGAGTGGTCAGCCTCACGGCCCGGCAGCCTTACCCCCGGTAATCATTCTATAGGAGATTGTGTGCGCCCCAGAACCGGTCTGGAAATCTCTTATCAGTATAGCGTCTGTGCTACGGACTGGGTGCCAGATGATAAGAGCTTCAATTCCCGGTAGGGTCAACAAATTTTTCTCGTCTAATCTATTCTTATTATCACAAAATATGTCTTTCTTCGTAGTAAGCTATTTAAATTTAATTCATTTTAGCGTTACGTTTTTTAAAGTTTAACTCAAAATCACTCACTCATGGAGCTGAGACCTTCGTGAGCAACCGCCAATTCTGCAGCTACCCAAGAATTTCCCAGCATTTTATGGAACCCGAAGGTTCATTAACATGTTCACAAGAGCCCTCAAACTGGTCAATATCCTGAGCCAGATCAATCCAATTTATACCATCCCATTCTATCTATATAAGATCCATTTTAATATTGTCCACCCACCTACAGCTTGGTCTTCTTAGTGGTCTCTTTCCTTCTGGTTTTCCCAGCAATATCCTATATGAATTCCTCCTCTCCCCAATTCGTGCTACATTCCCGGCCCACCTCATCCTCCTTGACTTGATTGTTCTAATTATACTTTGAGGAGAGCACAAGTTATGAAGCTCCTCATGAAAAACAAATTTTTACAGTTGTTTTACCTGCTTATTAAATTTCTTTAAATACGTTTAATTTGAGAATATTTTATATGATTTAAGGTTCTCACAGCGATGACTGAAGTGTACTGATATCTTGAATGTGACGTCGTGTATTTCTGCAGACACAATTTCGTGAGAAGCTGCTGTCTCCATCTGCATACCATTTATATTTTACCCTGAAGGCTGAGGCAGTAAGTTCTTCCGAAACACCGTTACCTATCTACCAAACCAAACGGTGTAAGACATCTTCTGATGGTAGATTGTTCACGAGTTGAATGTAGAACTCTCTTTTGTTTAATCATATCCAGTCTTTGTACCGGTTCCGCAGCATTCCAGCGTTGAGCAGAATGGATGTGACTAGAGCACCATTATGGCGAGTCTCCTTCTTTTGTTTCTTGCGCGATAGAAACACAGTGAAATATTGCAGATCAGACATTCCTCGACATCTACGTTTCTTGTCGCACAATTGCAGACAGGCGGTATTTTCTGCTTTTAAAAATCTCCCCCTGTGACTGCATCCACTGCAGCTTGCTACAGTACCCAGTAGCCCATTTCGCAGAGTAAAATTTATATGGACCAGAAGGTAGCTAAGCTGAAAGGGTCTCCTCTGCAGAAGATTGAGTGGACCTACCAAACTCACTCCTTATTGTTTTTTATTACAATACGCACAAAATAAAACGCACGAGACAATAAACCACTAGGCATTCGTCAGGATTTCCTTGTCAGCTCAGCAATTCATTCACTGGAAACAAGGAGACATAAGGGGATTGGAAAACGTGATGTTAGCCTATTCCAGCTCTGAATGGCTATTAAGAACTTACGGTACGACGATATACGTAAGCAAAATGTTGCAAGGGGGAGCTTATATTATGTGATCTGGCAAATAAATTCTTGCGAAATGGACAAATTAACATGTCAATATATCAGACTGTGTCACATTATAGGGGACAAAACTTGGAAGTTGAGAAATTCAGGGTTACGTGTAGAAGTCCATGAAGTACGAATAAAATATATTTCAGTAATTTATAATAGTTTTAATGCTCCCGAAAAAGTATGATACTGAAAATATATAAAATACATAGTGACACTGGACAGGAACTAAATGAATTCGATCTTACTTACTTACTTTCTCTTTTTATATTGATAGTGGGGTGCGACTAAGTCCCTTGTACTGCGGCCACTTCTGGCCTATTGTACCAGCCCCAGATGATAGGTGAGGGTGATTGTGGGGCAATTGGTGGAATGAAGATTGGCAGGGGAAACCGAAGTACTCGGAGAAAACCTGCCCCAGGGCCACTTTGTCCACCACAAATCCCACTTGACCAGATCCGGGATCGAACGCAGGCCGCCGCGGTGGGAAGCCAGCGACTAACCGCTTGAGCTATGGCGCGGCCCGGTACTACTTACTTATGGAGCTCAGCCCTTCTTGAGGAGAAGTCATATCTGCAGCTACTCAAGAATTTCACAGAATTTTATGGAACCCGAAGGTTCATTACCGTGTTCATAAGAGCCTTCCACTGGTCCCTACCCTGAGCCAGATCAATCCAATCCATACCATCCCCTCCTATTTCTCTAAGATCCATTTTAATATTGCCCACCAACCTACGCCTTGGTCTTCCCAGTGATCTCTTTCTTTCTGGCTTTCCCACCAATAGCCTATATGCATTCCTTTTATCCCCCATTCGTGCTACATGCCCTGCCCACCTCATCCTCCTTGACTTAATCATTCTAATTGTACTTGGAGAAGAGTACAAGTTATGAAGCTCCTCATTAATGTATTCTATCTACGCGAAAAATAAATAACAACACTGTGAACATACAGTAAAATACAATCTGACAAAACTAATTTTGAAATGGATCTCAAAGGGGTAGAATGGGATGGTATGGAATGGACTGATCTCGCTCTGGATAGGGACCAGTGGAGGGCTTTTGTGAAGAAGGTCACGAACTACCTTTATCAGTTGCATTCTGCTGTGTGTCATGTACAGTGGGTACCCTTACATCCGTCGACATACTTTCCTATAAAAATATACAGATGTAGATTACTTACATTCAGATCTTAAGGTCTTGAAATACATGTTTCGACCCTTATTGAGCCATCATCAGGTGTACTGTTTGTGTACAGATGCTGAAGTTGTTTTGTAATGAAGTGAAGTGAAGCTATCCCTGTAACAGGCCGTGAAGGCCCATAAGGTTGTGAGACGTTGAGGGTCCCACATTTTCTAGACAATCGGCTCAAAGATGGCGGTAAGGTTGTCAGCCTTCCGCACCGGCCGCGCTTTACTCCCCAGGAAAATTATTTAATTAATTCCTGGTACTCATTTCTGTTAGAGGCTGAATCGAACCCAGGGCCATAGTGCGGTTGGAAGGATTAGGTCAGTTGAAAAAAAAAAATCCAATTACCTCATCGGGACTTGAACCCGCGACCTTCCGGCTTGTAGCATAGTGCCTAAACCAACTACGCTACCGCGTGCCCCTGTTATCTTATACGCATAGTACATGGAAGATTCCAGTCTTGTCTTGTAGGTTTTCGTCTGGGCTGTCGGGGTTGTATGTCTGGTACTGTGTTACTGTATTTTAAAAATTCCGTGGCCTGTAGTCCCGAAGCGAACTATACCGATCGAGCGACCGCCACTTGTCGGCGAAGTTAGTGCCAACGTTTCCGGACAGAGGGTGTCATGTGGTCAGCGCAACGAATTTCCACGACCGTTAATCTCGGTTTTCTAGACCGCAATGTTACTGTATAGGGTTCCAGAAAATATTGGGAAATTCTTGAGTAGCTGCGCAAGTAGCGGCTTCTCAAGGAGGGTTCAGCGACATTGAGTCATTTAATTTTGCAGTTATTTAGTTTAGTTAAGGCCGCGCCATAGCTCAAGTGGTTAGTCGCCGGGTTCCCACCGCGGTGGCCCGGGTTCGATCCCGGGTTTGGTAAAGTGGGATTTGTGGTGGACAAAGTGGCTCTGGGGCAGGGTTTCTCCGAGTACTTCGGTTTCCCCTGCCAATCTTCTTTCCACCATTTGCTCCACAATCACCCTCACCTAACATCTGGGGCTGGTACAATAGGCCAGAAGTGGCCGCAGTACAAGGGACTTAGTCCCGCCCCACTAGCAATAAAGAAGATTATTTAGTTTAGTTCAGTTTTAACTGATTGGATTTTCCAGAAGTTGTTTAATTACAACCCAGAAAGAAGAAGCAGGTAAAGAGGCCGACCACTGAAAAGATGAAGGGACCATTTCGACTGATCCTGGGATCGGAAGGGCTCAGAAGGCACAGTCCTTGTACACGTGATGATGGTGATCAGAAAGTGTCATTAAAGGATTCTTATTTTAAAGGTCAAAATATGCCGAAGGGGTCAAATTAATTAACTTCGGATCTGACGCTTCAGGAAAGAAGTAGCTTTCCGCACAAATCTGATTTTAATTGCAGATTTAATTAGAACATTTACAGTGTACTGGCAAGACTTCCTGCTTCATCGAGTGTAGAACCCTTGATCAAAGGCTCTGCAATGTGCCTTTGTCCATGATACTGGCCCACGTCCTAATTCTGCTGTCAATTTCCTGCTAATTTACATTCACCCTGATCGCTAAGCTAGTTGACACTTTACGGGGCAAAGTGCCTATAATAATTTAAAAGTCAGCACTTTTTTTTTCTCCTTGGCACTACAGCCCCAGTGGGCCTAGTCCTACCTCCATGAACTTCTCCGTTCACTTCGGTTTTTCTAAATCTTACACATTCGGTAGGACTCCTTGGGCGGGTGATCAGCTCGTCGCAAGGCCTCTACCTGTACATAAACACAGAAAAACGCACACACACAAAGTAAACATCCATGCCCTGAGTGGGATTTGAACCCACGACCCCGGTTTCCAGGCGAGCGAAGACAGTAGATGTAAAAGTCAGCTCTTACCTCACAGAAAACACACTGCATATCAATTACAAAGTCCACATGTTTAATTCCGTTTGGAGAAAGTTTTGCCTGTTCATTCTGAGTATCATATGGAGCACATAAACACAATCAGTGGACAAAGTATACAGTTTTTAGTGTGCAATAAACACTGCCCTATAAAGAGTCAACTACTTGAATAATTCAAGGTTTTGATGTGCAGTACATTTTAAAAGCTCATAACTAATTTATAGAGAATTAATCTGCCTATGGGTGTGTCTAAATATGTTATTTTTGAACTTGTTTACCTCACTGATTCATTCATCAATAGTTCTACAGCCGTTTGTTGGGCTCTGACCTCTTCTTCAGTTCCATATCATTTTCATATAGACGGTAGGACTCCTTGGACGAGTGATCAGCCCGTCGCAAGGCCTCTACCTAAACACAGGACAACATAAACACAGAATAAACGTACACAGGCATACATGCCTTGATTGGGATTCGAACCCACGATCCCAGCGTTCGAGCGAACAATGACAGCATGCCTTAGGCCGCGCAGTCATTGTGATCGGCAGTTTGCATTAACCTCGATTAAGTTACTATTTAGTCAAAGGAACAAAAGAAATGGAGAAAGAAATTTTGATTAAAATTATATAGAGTAACATCCACCAATCTGAAAGTTGGACGTTAATGAACAAACAAAACGGTTGACTGCAAACGATACAAATACGTTTCCTGAAAACGGTTGTAGAAAAACAGAATGGGGATATTAGAGGAAAGCTGAGAATAACAGACATCAGTACAAGTTACGAAAATAAATGACAATAACATTGAAAAAAAGCCTGAAACCCGAATTCAGAAGCTCTTGTATCAATACAAAGCGAGGGGTAGAAGATTCCAGGTGCATGGGAAAATGGAGGAACAGTTTTGATACTTGTGAAAGCAAAAAGTCAAAAGATTAATCCAAGATGTTTACGATGATGGTGATGATGATAACAAAAATTGTCTTAAAAATTGGCTATCGTTAAACTACTGCGTCACAAGATCTTTCAAATTCATTACATGGGAGAGGAGTTTAAAAATCTTTCTGGACCACTGACCACTTTTATGGATTCTCTTTGGCGGACCACCTGAACTATAAATGAATTATGTTAAGAATTTCTAACTGAACTAGGAAGATACTTGACAGCTTCTGTGGTTTAGTGGTGCGCGTTCCTGGCTACAAATCAAAAGATCTGGGTTCGACTCCCGGCTCTCCCAGATTTTTTTTCTTCTGAGAAGTAGTGGGTCTGGAACGGGGTCCACTCAGCCTCGATTAATGGCTGTGGGGATTCGTTGTCCTGACCACGCGAAACTCTCTATCGCGCAAAAGTTGACACTAAACTTCGCCGACTAACGGCGATCGCTCGCCCGGTATAGTTCGCTTGCGGACTAAAATCACGGAGTTTTTTTTTTTTTTTTGCGAGAAAGAAATCCAGTCAACACACACCTCCATGACAATTATAACTAAAATAATTTTAAGAGTTTATTTGTGCACAAATAAATGGACTTGACCTTGAATACAGGGGCGAAGCATTTGAATTTCTTTTTCGCCGACCACTGGCGATCCGCGGATCATTAGTTTTAAGAAATTCTGGTACAAACAAATTCAAGAGATTCACTATCTTTCTGCATAAAAAAAGTCTTCCACTCCTTCGCCTTTTGGGGGACTGAACTCCTTTTTAAATTGGCTGGGCGGAGTGGAAGATGTCACACATCTGATCATGATCTGTACGTATTTCTCGAGACCTAATGTTCTCAATGAAGGAACTAACAGCTCTTGGCAGCTAGGAACCTACACACACCTTTTCCTGTAATTCTCCAGCAAAAAGGAGGTCTTTTTACTCCCCTTTCTCCCTCTTTAGCCTGTATTTTAACTGTTCTGAACATTGTTGACCCCATCAAGCAAAAGAAAAGGGTGTGAGTGAGGGTATTTGGGTGCAAAGCCATGCTTTTGGCAGGCGGAAGGAATGAGAAAATGCTAATCGTGCAACACCGCAGGGTTTAGTAGAGAAAAGCGATGAGATGGCCTTAAATTGCCTTTCAGATCTTGTCAAGAGCTTGGCATGTGTTTGTTCTGCTCCCGCGGCGCCTCTACCTCCATCTATTTACCGCTTAAAAGAACACTTCCGCAACAAACGTTAAACTATACGCTCAAACACGCCAAACCATTCTCGCTTGTCGCTCTCTGCGCGCATTCGAACACATACAGGGGAAGTAATGGTGGCTGCTTTTGTTCCCAAAGCCTATTTGCCCCCCATTCTCCTCCATCCGTACATAATGCTACACCTATATGGGTCACGCGGTAGGGTACTTGGTTGAAGCAGAATGCTACAAGCCGGAAAGTCGCGGGATCGAATCCCGATGAAGTCATTTGATTTTCCGATCTGCTTACTTAAGGCCTAAGCTTCCTGTTAGTTTTCATGTAGTCCCTACACTTGCAGGTGTTGCCACACCTCGATTTTCTTTTTCCCCAGCTATGTTGGTCACTATGCCACGAACCGGAAGGTCGTGGGTTCGACTCTTGTTGAGGTCATTAGATTTTTCAATTGGCCTAATCCTTCCACTATGGCCCCGGGGCTGACTCAGCCTGTAGCAGAAATGAGTACCAGGAATCTTCCTAAGAGTAAAGGTCTGTTGGTGCTTAAAGCTGACAACCTCACCCCCATCTGTGAGTCGACTGTCTAGAAAATGTGGGAGCTTCGACTTCTGACAGCCCTAAGGGCCTTCATGTCCTGTTGCAGGGACACCATTACCGTTTCCTTTTTTAGCTTTACCGTATGGATATATTGTTATCACAGACTACTGGCGTTTTTGTCAACATTCGTGTTTGTATGTCTGTGTTTTATTGAAGGTTGTTAATCTGTTACGTTGTGGTAACAATTTTCATATAATGTACCCTTACCATTCTTCCTCCATTTTGTGTTGAATCAAGCAATGTACGTACACGTATATACTGAGCGACAAGCTATTCGCCTCCCCATAACGAGAGATATTTCTGTCACTGGTTTCGTCTGTAACCAGTGGTACAATACAAAAGTATTCAATAAAACTACAATACCGTATCGTCACTGAAATTACAAAGGGAAAAGTTTTTTATTTTTTAAACCAGATTTTAATATAAACTCTATTGTGAAATGACTGGATGTTTCGCAGGTCAGATCACAGGCGCGATTTCTACTGTACTGACTTTAATTGTTCCTGTGGTTCTGTATGGGTGTGAAACTTGGTCTCTGACATTAAGGTGGGAACACAGACTGAGGGTGTTTGAGAACAGGGTGCTGAGGAGAATATTTGGACCGAAGAGAGATGAAGTGAAAGGAGATTGGAGAAAACTGAGTAATTAGGAACTTCATAACTTATACTCTTCTCCAAGTATAATTAGAATGATCAAGTCAAGGAGGATGAGGTGGGCAGGGCATGTAGCACGAATGAGGAAAACGAGGAATGCGTATAGGATATTGGTGGGAAAGCCAGAAGGAAAGAGACCACTGGGAAGACGAATGCGTAGGTGGGCGGACAATATTAAAATGGATCTTAGAGAGATAGGATGGGCGGTATGGATTGGGTTGATCTGTCTCTGGATAGGGACCGCTGGGGGGCTGTTGTGAACACGGTAATGAACCT
Source organism: Cryptotermes secundus (assembly GCF_002891405.2). Classification (NCBI taxonomy): domain Eukaryota; kingdom Metazoa; phylum Arthropoda; class Insecta; order Blattodea; family Kalotermitidae; genus Cryptotermes; species Cryptotermes secundus. The sequence goes on from NW_019743658.1 coordinate 293,252, forward strand.
TCGGGTTCCATTAAATGCTGGGATGTTCTTGAGTACCTCTCCTCAAGAAGGACTCAGCCCCGTGAGTGATGAGTGAGTGAGGCTTTATATTGTTTCCAGCATAGTCCTTACATACTGATGACAAGGTTTAAAAATGTTAAAGTTGCCCTTGTGATGAGTCAATTAAGCACCACGCCATGATGACACATTGTGGGAGTGGAGGTATAGCTTCATCATTCTTGACCTCGGCATTAAATGGGGGTGAGCGGTCAGCTTCACGTCTCGGCTGCTTTACTTTAGGGGAAAGAGCCTACCGTAATCATTGTATAGGAGGCTGAGTCGCCCCAGAGCCTGTCTGGACGTCGTGCGTTAGGGAAAAATCGTCTACCCCGGCCAGGATTAGAATCCCAGGCGTCCAGCTCCTAGCCTATCGCTATACCGATGAGCCATCCCAGTTCATATGGTTCAAGAGTAATGAATAGGAAAGGATGCAGCAGGATGCGGCCGCGGGTTTAGTCTGAGGTTTCTGAGCACGGTATTTGCCTCGCCGAACTAAGGTAAACCACAAAAAACGTCAATCAGGGTAACAGGTTTCCTTTCCGAGTTTTGAATATGAAATCTTTGAGGTATAAAGCAGGAGTGTTATCCACTTGACAGCTTATTATACAATTATGCGTCAACGATTGTTGACATGGTGATAGCGTGACTCGATTATGCAAAGGAGAGTCAGTAAATAGAAAACAAATGGAAGCAAACAGCTTTAATTGACGTAATAGGTTTTCTATTTGTATCACTAGGTAGCAGCACAGTCCAACTTCATGACAGTCTAGGTACCAGACGCGCATGCTCATGTTCAGAAGCTGGTTTCAGTAGTCAAAATGGCAACCGTTCTTGAGTGTACTACAGAAGAGTAGCGTTCTGTTGTGCTCTTTTTGTCTCATGTTCAAAAGCTGGGGTCAGTAGTCAAAATGGCAACCGTTCTTGAGTGTACTACCGCAGAGTAGCGTTCTGTTGTGCTCTTTTTGTCTCATGTTCAAAAGCTAGTTTTAGTAGTCAAAATGGCAACCGTTCTTGCGTGTACTACCGAAGAGCAGAGTTCTGTTGTGCTCTTCTTGTGGGAAAATGATATTAATCAGGAAATGTTTCTTGTTTAAGGTGGGAAGTGTTGGTCGCGTAAAGAGGTTCACAGCTGGTTGGCAAATGCTTCGCTAAAGATGAAGAGGATGAAACCGACTGCGGAAGTGGCTGAGACAACAGTCAAAATACGTCTATGTTGCGGGTTTCGACGCACTGGTAAAGCGATGAGACAAGTTTATCATTGTAGGTGGAGGACATGTCCAGAAATAAATGCTCTTTCCAGGCTCGAATATCACATGTTTTACGTTTCATATCCATTTGTTACCTACTTAGCAGTTCCACGACTTGACACAGAGCTTTCCGCGCAGAATCGAGTGTGCACGCATGTTGAGAGATTTCTCTGGAACTAATAAAATTGTCTCAGATGGTGCTGAATGCCAGTATTTGTTATCTGCACGTTGATAAAGGAAAGACAAAGTTATCATCATCATCAATTCTCTTCCGGTCTCTAATATTATTAGGTCTCCTTCCACTTTCGTCTTGGTTTTCTTATGTCTCATCTACCAGATGGACGATATTTATAGGCTTGAAGTAGAATGTGAGTCTGTAGCAGCCTTCGTAATGTACAGTGGGTTCCGTTCAAACCTCCCACATTTTAATTAATCATTGCGAACAAATTGTGATAAACTATGGATTATAATTAACACTAAAAGAAAGAAAAACTCAAAGAGTTTTATTTCATTACTTTGAAGTTGACCTCTTGCTCACTACACAGCGCCACGGTCACATGAAGCAAAATGGCGACTCCACAGCAGCGTGCACAAACAGTTAGTGTGGTGTGCGGAAACAAAATCAATAATTTCAGTGCAAAGAAATTACCGATGAGAGTGTGGAGGAGATTCACCTGACAGGAAAACAATTAAGGTATGGTTCGAGAAGTTTCTGGCGACTGGAAGTGTTGTCAATCGGCATAACGTACGGATCTGGGGAACGCAAAATCCCCACGTCTACAGAGAACATATCCGAAATAGCCCCAAACGAAACGTTTTGTGTGGCCTAATGAAAGACAGGATTATCGGCCTGTTTTTCTTCGGCTAAGCTACAGTATCTGGCTGCGTATACCTTGACATGTTAGAACAGTTCCTGTATCCCCAGGCACCCGATCTGCAGCCTAACATAATCTTCCAACAAGATGGAGCCCCCCCCCCCGCACATTGGGGTCAAGATGTTCGGAGATCCTTCAGTGCCACCTTCCAAGTTCGCTGGATTGGACGTGGCTGACCAATTCGGTGGCCACCACGTTCACCGGACCTCACTCCGCTCAATTTCTTCCTCTGGAGTTACGTGAAAGACCGTATATTCGTGCCTCCAGTGAATGACCTCCCAAATTTATGAGCCAGCATCCGTGAAACGATTGCTATTGTACCAATGGACATGTTGGAAACAACGTGACAAGAAACTGAATATTGGATACTGTTCGTGCTACCAATGGTGCACATGTAGAGGTTTATTACTGTCTCAAATATTTTTTTTAGTTGTTCTTGTATTTCCTATAGCTACATTTTCCTACCATTCATACTTTCTGTTCTAGGATCTGATAAAATATGGGCGGTTGGAATGGAACATTCTGTATTTTCGGTTTGTCTCTATATTCTGTATTTTTTTTTTTTTAGTATGAAGAGAAGAAACCCAACTCATTTTGCATATATCCTTTCTTAAGCGCTTTCTTCCAGTGCAACTTTGACAGTTCTTACGTATTTCATTTCTCATGATTAAATTCAAGGTGAAGTTATTGCTGTACGTAATTCATTAAGCACTATACCTTTAGGACGTACGGGCAAATGGAGGTATAGCTCCACCGTTCTTAACTTCGGTATTAGACGGAAACGAATGGTCAGTTTCACGCTCCAGCCGTTTTATCCCCGAATACAGCCCCATGCACCTGTTTTATATGAGACCGCGTAGGAACCAGACCTGGTCTGGACGTTATGGAGTAGAGACAAATCTCCGACCCCGCAGGGAATCGAACCCTGATTCCTCTATCATCAAGTTCGTAGCCTAGTCACTGTAACGACTGAGCTATTCCGGCTCCTGCCTTTATGGCGATAGGTTCCAAATGGCAAATACTTTTAAGTGCTCTGGTCTTAGCGTGAATTATTGCAATTGAAGACAATACCGCTACAGGTGCAGTTGTAACCACGAGCCATCTAGCTAGTGGTAACGTGACATCCTCTGTAAGCAGTTGAGACGAAGAGAGACACACGTGGCCCTCCGAGTGCATTGGCAGCACTGACGTGCTTTCCTCTGGAGATTCGAGCTGACGTCACGGACCCGTGATTGCCAAGTTCGCTGGCTGTTTGCTAAGCCCTCAAAAAGGTGACGTCAGCAAACACATACATTATCTGTTGTCTCACGAGCGTGTACTAAAAGCTCACAGTTATTTATTATTTCACACCACATCTTTCGGCCTCATGTGCTCATCATCATGTGAAAACCAATACAATATTCCTAAACTTACAGTATACCCAGTACGTACATAAGTGCACCTGCCTGCTTCTTTCTTTCCTTCGCGCTATCACTTCGAGTCTTCCATTTCTTCCGTACCTCTCTTCAGTGATGCCACTTCTCTTTTCACCATTTCTTGCTTGAGTTTTCTTATTCTCTCATTTATCTTGTCCTAAGGCAAAGGTAAAGCTGGGCCGATCACAGTTGCCGCGCGGCCCAAGGCATGAGCCGTCTTCGCTCGCTCGAAAGCTGGGAACTTGGGTTCTAATTCCACTCAAGGCATGGATGTCTGTGTTGTTCTGTGTGTAGGTAGAGGTTGAGGCCTTGCGACGGGTTGATCACTCGTCCAAGGAGTCCCACCAACTGTGTAAAAAGACTACGAAACTGAAGAAGAAGGCAGAACCCAACAGTGGACTCTAGAACCATTCATGAATGAGTGAACGAAAAGTAAAGCAATTCCTGTAACAGGCGGTGGAGGCCCATAGGGTTGTGAGACGTCGAGACTTCCACATTATCTAGACAATCAGCTCACAGGTGGTGAAGTTTGCAGCCTTAAACACCGGCCGTCCTTTACCTCCCAGGAAGATTCCTGGTACTCATTTCTGTTAGAGGCTGAGTCGACTCCAGGGCCATAGTGCGGTTGGAAGTATTAGATCAATTTAAAAATCCATTGGCCTCATCGGGAATAGAACCCACGACCTTCCGGCTTGTAGCGTAGTGCCTCAACCAACTACGCTAGTGCTTGCCTCTTTCCTCATGTTATCTATATACGGAAATCTCTGAAAACCTAACAGAGAGGAACTGCATGGAACTATGCAGGATAGTCGTTGTCTTGACTGAGATTCGAACTGGCACGTTCCAAGTCTGAAAGCGCTGCCGCTGTTGCACCCTTCTCTGTCATTCGGCCAGTAAATTGAGACAACTCTAAACAAGGTTCCCTGTCAAGATTTACGGATTTTGGTTTTTGAACTGCGTACGCAAAGCCAACTTGATATTTCAGTCATTCGTCCAGAGGCTAGCCAATTTATTCACTTCACGTTTCGATACTGCGGGACTGGACTATCTTCCCTTTACCGTTTGCATCGTTAACTACGACAGAACAGAGATCCAGACTAACAAGCAAACACTGCGGGACGCAGACACAACACGACCTGCTAACTTCATTAAACAAACCGGACTAGTTTGGTTACTGCCTACTCATGTCTTACAATGTGACCCTGAACTGAATTGGATTATCTTTCATAAAGGAATGAATCTAATTATTCTATGCCCTCGACGGCAACTTAAAACAGATAACAATGAATTATTTATCATCATTTAAGCTTCCAAGAATATTTAAATTTATTTCTTAGCATGAACTTCAATATCCCGCAAGCCTAACAGAGTGTAAAGGAAAGCATATCATGTGGGTGTCTATCAATCTGGTTCCATTATACTTAATATAATTACATTTAAACCTTGTATATGCAAATATAAAGAAAGCAGTTACAACAATGGTAATGAACTTCGTTAAGCTAAGGTTACTTATCACACCAACTTGTTTTTCAAACATTCACTGTCAGATGTATTTCGGTTACGTCAGCCATCAACAGTGCCAATTATAGCGCAATATCCAGGGGTGGACAAAATAATGGAAATACTAAGAAACTGGGGAATAGAATTTGTGTTGGCAATACTGAATGTTCGTCTTCTGTTTATTTACACTCTGTAGTGCTCGTGTCAGTGTACTAGTGATCGTGTAGAGTGTACTAGTGCGCGTGTTGAGTCTACTAGTGATCGTGTTGAGTGTACTAGTGCTCGTGTCAGTGCACTAGTGATCGTGTAGAGTGTACTAGTGCGCGTGTTGAGTCTACTAGTGATCGTGTTGAGTGTACTAGTGCTCGTGTCAGTGCACTAGTGATCGTGTAGAGTGTACTAGTGCGCGTGTTGAGTCTACTAGTGATCGTGTTGAGTGTACTAGTGCTCGTGTCAGTGCACTAGTGATCGTGTAGAGTGTACTAGTGCGCGTGTTGAGTCTACTAGTGATCGTGTTGAGTGTACTAGTGCTCGTGTCAGTGCACTAGTGATCGTGTAGAGTGTACTAGTGCGCGTGTTGAGTCTACTAGTGATCGTGTTGAGTGTACTAGTGCTCGTGTCAGTGCACTAGTGATCGTGTAGAGTGTACTAGTGCGCGTGTTGAGTCTACTAGTGATCGTGTTGAGTGTACTAGTGCTCGTGTCAGTGCACTAGTGATCGTGTAGAGTGTACTAGTGCGCGTGTTGAGTCTACTAGTGATCGTGTTGAGTGTACTAGTGCTCGTGTCAGTGCACTAGTGATCGTGTAGAGTGTACTAGTGCGCGTGTTGAGTCTACTAGTGATCGTGTTGAGTGTACTAGTGCTCGTGTCAGTGCACTAGTGATCGTGTAGAGTGTACTAGTGCGCGTGTTGAGTCTACTAGTGATCGTGTTGAGTGTACTAGTGCTCGTGTCAGTGCACTAGTGATCGTGTAGAGTGTACTAGTGCGCGTGTTGAGTCTACTAGTGATCGTGTTGAGTGTACTAGTGCTCGTGTCAGTGCACTAGTGATCGTGTAGAGTGTACTAGTGCGCGTGTTGAGTCTACTAGTGATCGTGTTGAGTGTACTAGTGCTCGTGTCAGTGCACTAGTGATCGTGTAGAGTGTACTAGTGCGCGTGTTGAGTCTACTAGTGATCGTGTTGAGTGTACTAGTGCTCGTGTCAGTGCACTAGTGATCGTGTAGAGTGTACTAGTGCGCGTGTTGAGTCTACTAGTGATCGTGTTGAGTGTACTAGTGCTCGTGTCAGTGCACTAGTGATCGTGTAGAGTGTACTAGTGCGCGTGTTGAGTCTACTAGTGATCGTGTTGAGTGTACTAGTGCTCGTGTCAGTGCACTAGTGATCGTGTAGAGTGTACTAGTGCGCGTGTTGAGTCTACTAGTGATCGTGTTGAGTGTACTAGTGCTCGTGTCAGTGCACTAGTGATCGTGTAGAGTGTACTAGTGCGCGTGTTGAGTCTACTAGTGATCGTGTTGAGTGTACTAGTGCTCGTGTCAGTGCACTAGTGATCGTGTAGAGTGTACTAGTGCGCGTGTTGAGTCTACTAGTGATCGTGTTGAGTGTACTAGTGCTCGTGTCAGTGCACTAGTGATCGTGTAGAGTGTACTAGTGCGCGTGTTGAGTCTACTAGTGATCGTGTTGAGTGTACTAGTGCTCGTGTCAGTGCACTAGTGATCGTGTAGAGTGTACTAGTGCGCGTGTTGAGTCTACTAGTGATCGTGTTGAGTGTACTAGTGCTCGTGTCAGTGCACTAGTGATCGTGTAGAGTGTACTAGTGCGCGTGTTGAGTCTACTAGTGATCGTGTTGAGTGTACTAGTGCTCGTGTCAGTGCACTAGTGATCGTGTAGAGTGTACTAGTGCGCGTGTTGAGTCTACTAGTGATCGTGTTGAGTGTACTAGTGCTCGTGTCAGTGCACTAGTGATCGTGTAGAGTGTACTAGTGCGCGTGTTGAGTCTACTAGTGATCGTGTTGAGTGTACTAGTGCTCGTGTCAGTGCACTAGTGATCGTGTAGAGTGTACTAGTGCGCGTGTTGAGTCTACTAGTGATCGTGTTGAGTGTACTAGTGCTCGTGTCAGTGCACTAGTGATCGTGTAGAGTGTACTAGTGCGCGTGTTGAGTCTACTAGTGATCGTGTTGAGTGTACTAGTGCTCGTGTCAGTGCACTAGTGATCGTGTAGAGTGTACTAGTGCGCGTGTTGAGTCTACTAGTGATCGTGTTGAGTGTACTAGTGCTCGTGTCAGTGCACTAGTGATCGTGTAGAGTGTACTAGTGCGCGTGTTGAGTCTACTAGTGATCGTGTTGAGTGTACTAGTGCTCGTGTCAGTGCACTAGTGATCGTGTAGAGTGTACTAGTGCGCGTGTTGAGTCTACTAGTGATCGTGTTGAGTGTACTAGTGCTCGTGTCAGTGCACTAGTGATCGTGTAGAGTGTACTAGTGCGCGTGTTGAGTCTACTAGTGATCGTGTTGAGTGTACTAGTGCTCGTGTCAGTGCACTAGTGATCGTGTAGAGTGTACTAGTGCGCGTGTTGAGTCTACTAGTGATCGTGTTGAGTGTACTAGTGCTCGTGTCAGTGCACTAGTGATCGTGTAGAGTGTACTAGTGCGCGTGTTGAGTCTACTAGTGATCGTGTTGAGTGTACTAGTGCTCGTGTCAGTGCACTAGTGATCGTGTAGAGTGTACTAGTGCGCGTGTTGAGTCTACTAGTGATCGTGTTGAGTGTACTAGTGCTCGTGTCAGTGCACTAGTGATCGTGTAGAGTGTACTAGTGCGCGTGTTGAGTCTACTAGTGATCGTGTTGAGTGTACTAGTGCTCGTGTCAGTGCACTAGTGATCGTGTAGAGTGTACTAGTGCGCGTGTTGAGTCTACTAGTGATCGTGTTGAGTGTACTAGTGCTCGTGTCAGTGCACTAGTGATCGTGTAGAGTGTACTAGTGCGCGTGTTGAGTCTACTAGTGATCGTGTTGAGTGTACTAGTGCTCGTGTCAGTGCACTAGTGATCGTGTAGAGTGTACTAGTGCGCGTGTTGAGTCTACTAGTGATCGTGTTGAGTGTACTAGTGCTCGTGTCAGTGCACTAGTGATCGTGTTGAGTGTACTAGTGCTCGTGTCAGTGCACTGGTGATCGTGTTGAGTGTACTAGTGATCGTGTTGAGTGGTAGTGCGTGTGAAAGAATCGGAAAAAAAGGGAGACCTGTCCAATTTTGAAAGAGGGTAGATCGTGGGTAGATCTGAGACAAAGAATTCGTCGAGAGAGACAGTTTGTAAGGTCATGCCGGCATACACGAATCATGGGAAGACATCAGAGAAGAGGAACAGTGAGCGAAAATGAACACTGACAGAAAGAGATCGTCGTACACTGAGTATTTTTATTATTGCTAGTGGGGTGGGACTAAGTCCATTGTACTGCGGCCACTTCTGGCCTATTGTACCAGCCCCAGATGATAGGTGAGGGTGATTGTGGAGCAATTGGTGGAATGAAGATTGGCAGGGGAAACTGAAGTACTCCGAGAAAACCTGCCCCAGCGCCACTTCGTCCATCACAAATCCCGCTTGACCAGATCCAGGATCGAACCCGGGCCGCCGCGGTGGGAAGCCAGCGACCAACCGGTTGAGCAATGGCGCGGCCCTCTTACGCTGAGGATTGTTTCGAAAAATCACATAACTGCTGTAACACAGATTTCAGGATAACAGAACTGAATATTTAGCTTGAAGACTCTGCTTCCACAAAAACTGACCGACCTGAACTTCACAAATCCAACATCCACTACAGAGCTGCAACTGCTAAACCTCTGACTACTGAAACTAATGCTCAGATGCGTAAACTGTGGTGTCACGACCATAGACCCTGGACTTGAGACGATGGGAAACGCACGCGTGATACGGTCGGATGGGTCGTCCTTCCCGCTGTTCCCTGCCTCAGGAAGAGCTTACGTCTGGAGGACACACAGAGAGGCCTACCATCCGGAATGCCTGGTTCCAGCAGTGAAATACGGGGGAGTTACTGTGAAGGTTTAGGCAGCAATACGTTCACCGTAGCCCTGCGAGCCGTAAGAGAAGGAAAGGGAAGCTAGTGCCTGAGGGTATAAGCGGACCACCCTGTTCCTGGGGATATAAATACGGGAACCTGGCCCTCCAGGTTGTGGGGGTCTCGAATCTGAGACAGTTAAATGTGGTCATGAGTCCCGCGGGACTCGGACCGGAGAATGACTTCGCTGGCGAGGACCAGCACCAATTGTAAACGACAGATTCACCCTCACGTTAGAGAGAATATTAAATAAGGACTATAACCGTAGGTGTTTCGTTTAAAAAAATGCTGGTCGCCTCAAGCGGCTTGTCGTCAAGACCAACTGATTGACGGGGTAAATCGCCACTAACTCTGACTCTGACTCTGACTCTGACTCTGACTGTTGGTGTCCGGAGTAGGACCTAACTGCATCGATTGGACCATAGTGATTAGGCTTTCACCTGAAGAAAGAGACCGAATCTGGCCTCCGAAACTTTGTGGGGTTTAAATAAAACACAGGACGATGGTTAATGTTCAGTAACATAACAATTACATATACACGTATATTGTGAGTACTATAAATCTCTAGAAAGGGCACTCGACCAACTTTCAACACCAATTCTTTATTTTAGCAACCAACACAATTTTCCTGCGTCAGAATTTAGTAACTTCTGGCAGCACTTTATACCTACGTACCACAAAGTTTATACCTTTGAACAATGCTACGCTGTGTGTAGCTCCGTCCATTGAGCCGGCAGGAGCACTCTACAAAAAGAAAATTATGGCCTTAGAGTCGGAAAATAGACATTCTTGTCAAGTCTTTTTTGTTTTATCAGGAACTGAGTGGAGTGGAGCAGAATATATATCAATTAACCGTTTCGAACAACCGTACGGAAGAGGAAAACGAGTGAAAAGAACGTTGTTTTTTATTATCAGGAACTTGAAATGGGCCGAACTGCTTTATGCGAAGTGTTTAATTGCATTTTTCATGCATCACTGCACCTTACTTTTTATTAAGTACTGAAAAAATATGAATATGTAGCAACTGTTCGGTTCAGTGGCGGCTAGTCAATTCTCTTCTGCTTCAACTTTAACCTCCTTAAAGCAGGCGTTCCCAAACTTTGCGATACTGAGAGATCTAATACAATATAATGTAATATAATATTGTCACGTGACAAATAACTTCACGTGGGTCTCGGATTTAGCTAATCTTTTTTGGACACTCGCACTTACACACCTTACAATTATTGTCACTTGCAGTATCACTTGACCTCTGGCACAGTTCTTCAATACGACGTCTCAACTATCCTTGGCTGCGGTTGTATCTCAACTCTCTTCGGAGACAGCTGTCTCAAGACTGTCTCTTCTCAATACTCTGTACGTGTCGTAAGCTCTACTTATATTGAGTGTTTTTGTTCCTTTAAAGTTTTAGCTACTATATCTCGTGATACAGAACATGCAAACAATCATATCCCGGACGAAGAACGGGTACTCCTTTCTGTGTTACGTAAGTGCTCGTGAGAGCTTTGAGGCACCTAAAAATACTTCGTTTTTCCTCCCCTTTATTATAACAACGCTTACTACTGCCGGAAATGACCTATAGAAGGTCAGAACACGCGACCAAGCTTGTACACACATCGTCATCAACATGGCGGCTGGGAAATGATGCAATTGCTAATGAGATGCAATGCTGCGTGTTTGTGTAGCTTGTCACATGCGGCAGGGAGGAGAAAATGACAGAGAAATTACACAGAAAATGAAGACGAATGAAGAAATGCCGGATAGAGAAGAGATAAGAGTTATGACCAAGAGACAGGTGTCAGAATGAGAGGAAAGGAAAATGTGGACAAATAAAAGAAAGAAAGATGGTAGAGATACGAGTGTGTGGAAAGGGACAGGTAGAAATAGGGGAGGTTAAATACGCGAAACGGAGACAGCACTGAACAATAGGAAAACAAACCGTACACGAAGTTACCTTCCAGACGTCAGCAAACGCTGGGGCACTCTTTATCTGTGAATAGCAATCACACGCAGTTCTAGCAGGAAGAACACCCCACCCCCCGCCCCCCGGCCGACAAACTTCTGTGCGCATGTCATGTCACCGGAATACGGCTGTTCGTGACCAGTCAAATTAACGTCTTATTGTTCATGAACTGCTCTTGTTCGGTGAAGACATACAACTCAAAATTTATACTCCAACACACACAAAAATAGAAATCGTAACGATCCGCCTCCTTAACTAAACAATACTTAACTAAATATGTAATTACTTACCTACCTAATCAATTAGCAACAGGCGGGATAGCTCAGTCGGTACAGCGACGGACTTCGAGCTCGACGACCAGCGTTCGATTCCCTGCATGAGACTGTTCTCATCTCCACAGAGTCCAGACCGGCTCTGGGACTCACCCAGACTCCTAACTGACGGGTAGCAAGGGGCTTTATCCCTAGGGGTAAATCGGCAGGGACGTGAAGCTCACCTCTCTGCTCCATCTAGTGCTCAAGCCAAGAACGATGGAGCTATGCCTCAACTCCCCTCTACACTTTCATGGCGGAGAGCTTAATTAGTTAAGCACAGGGACAACTTTGTTGTTTTTAACCAATTAACAAACTGCCGAACTTCTGAACTAGGTATAGGGCTTGTGCCTAACTGACTACCTACCCAACTAACTAGCAGACTGACTGACTGACTCTAAACAGAAGCGTCCGATTTGTGAAGCTGATAGTTTATGTTCTTATCGTGTTCGATTTTAGGTTCTCTCAGCGGTGGTTGTGGAGAGTTCTAGCTCCTGGCATGTAATGCCATGTAGTCTAGTGCAAGTAAGCCGATGCTTCGGAGAAAAATATCGCCTCCGTCTTCAGGGTAGAAGAGTAAGCGGAGCATGAGGAAGTTAGTATAGATTGGGAGAGAGACGGCCGGAGGGAGAAGGTAGGAAATAAAATAGCTCCTATTTCTTGAATTCCTACTTTCAACTGTTCTAACTTGCCGACTGCGCGAACTTATGAGGTGAATGGAACATATCCGGTATCCACTGCAGGATTCTGGAATTTCGTTCAAGGATAAACACGAGAAATATTGAATTCATATTTCATATGCATTTCTCATTTTCACTACGTTCTTTTTTCATTAAACTTAAGTGGTATAGTTCCCATTAAAATTATACAAACTCAGGACGTAATACCCGAAAAGTGTGCATTTCGAACATGAAGCTCCAACCCTGTTTTTCTTCTTTTTTTCTTAGTTTCATGGGGTGGGGTGAGACAGAGTCCACTTTGTATGTTGGCCACTGTTTGACCCATTGTACCAGCCCCGGTCGATAGAAGATGAGTGTGGAGCACTTGGTGGGATGAGAATTGGCAGGGAACCAAAGTACTCCGAGAAAGCCTACCCCAGTGCCACTTTGTCCACCACAAATCCCACATAACCTAACCTAGGCTCGAATCCGGGCCTCCGCGGTGGGAAACCGGCGACTAACCGCCTGGGCACGGCCTCGAACCCTGGTCATGTTACGTCTGCAAACTGACACGAGTGACGTTATTAGAACTGGTATACCTTGCAGGTCTGATTGAGTCTTGGAGGCGGAGTCAGTGCACGCTGCTGGTTTCATTGCTTCTCCGGTTCCTAGTCTACAAGACATACCATTTCATTATGTCACGTAATGTTAGCCTTATGAATAAGGTGGACAAGAACTAGTCAACAGATAGGCTCATACGTCAACTTCTGACGAGATCACATCTCGAAAACCGCGAGACTTACAGGTGAAACATTAAATATGTCTTAGATTTTTCTTTCAAATTTGTACGAAATATTTTACGCTCCGATAAATGTTTTAGAAAGTCACACTTCAGACGCGCGCACGAAAGTATACATACACTTCGTACGATTCCTACCGAATGTGGAATATAACATCTGGACAAGCTAATGGGAGAATTTCTGTAATTATTCGATACAATTCCCTGTGGCGTTTATCTGTCAAATATCAATAATTATATTCCAAATTATCATAAATGCGACACTGGAATTCAAACGAATGATAGGACGAACTGTAGGATGTAGGATTGGTTGAGGCACTATAGTACAAGCCGAAAGGTCGCGGGTTCAAGTCCCGATGAGTTTATATGATTTTTTTTCAATTGACCTAATCCTTCCAGCCACACTATGGCCCTCAGCCTCTAACAGAAATGAGTACCAGGAATATTCCTGGGGAGTAAAGGGCGGCCGGTGCGTAAGGCTGACAACTTTACCGCCATCTATGAGCCGATTGTCTAGAAAATGTGGGAGCCTCGACGTCTCACAACCCTATGGGCCTTCACGGCCTGTTACAGGGATAGCTTTACTATTTACTTTACTTACAGCTCTTGTTACATAAATTTTCAACTGGATTAGTTAGAAGAGAGAACGCGGAATTAGAGAAGGCTTCGTGGTCCGTCTGTAAAACTAATATTACATTTACATTTCTCATTTTTTGTGCTGAGAAATTAAAAATTGGAGGTAAAAAGTTAGATCCTATACTAAATTAAGTAAGAACCACGCCATGAAAAGATGTGCTGGAACGGAGGTACAACTCAACCGTTCTTAATCTTAGCACTAGATGAGTGGTCAGATTCACGCCCCGGCCACTTTATTCCTCCAATAGACTGCCCTGTACCCATTGGATAGGAGCCGGTCTCGACGCTGTGGAGTAGAGGAAAATCTTTGCCTCTGTCGGGAATCTAACCCCGACTGTCCATTGTCCTCATTACCTACATTCTTGTAATTACGTACGTAAATTGTAATGTGTTAATTTGAATGTTATTTCTGGTGTCAGCCGAAATGAGGTCTGTATGTCCAGTAGCTGGGTACACACTCGACATCAAGAGCGAAATACATGGTTCAGAAATACAAAATATTGAATTTCACTGAGAGAACAGAGAGACGACAGGAAAACTAGTACGAATGATAACAGAGACGCCCAAAGATTTTTTTTCCCCTTTGCACCACAGCCCCAGTGGGCCTAGGCCTACCTCCATGAACTTTTTCGTTCACTTCGGTTTTTCTAGATCTTACACATTCGGTAGGACTCCTTGGCCGGTGGTTCAGCTCGTCGCAAGGCCTCTACCTGTACACAAGCATAGAAAAACGCACACACAAAAACTAAACATCCATGCCCTGAGTGGGATTCGAACCCACGATCCCGGTTTCCAAGCGAGCGAAGACAGTACATGCCTCAGACCGCTCGGCTACCGTGACCGGCCCCAAAGATATTACCGAATTATAAACGCAGAGAACACCGAAGTGCTGGACGACCCATAGCTAGAAGAGAGGACGTGTTCTCTTCAAGTAGGAAGCAGGTCATTGGCCCCTATCCTTGAAGAAGAATAAAAAGGCGTTTTTTCTTAAATATGTAATTATTATATACTACGATACTAATAAGGACACAACTAACTTCTGGGGGAAGAAGAAGTACGCTAATAAATATGTATCAGTATATATACGTGTGTGTGTTAAAATGGTTATGTAATAAAATCCTTAACATTTATGCCTCCACCCATCCACACATACTAAAATTCGTTACTGTATTAACTAATCATACATACTTAATCTGTTCAATTCAGCTCTAGGTTCGCATATATCACGACCGCCTCTGTGGTCTAGTGGGCAGAGTTCCTGGCTACAGATCCAGAGGTTCTGAGAAGTAGTGGGTCTGGAACGGGGTCCACTCAGCCTCGTGAGGATATCTGAGGAGCTGCTTAAATGGAAAAGTAGCGGCTCCGGTTTAAGAAACAGAGATTAACGGCCGTGGGAATTCGTTGCGATGACCACGTGACACTAACTTCGCCGAGAAGCGGCGGTCGCTCGGTTGGTATAGTTCGCTTGAGGACTAAAGCCACGGATTTTTTTTTTTCGTTTATATCACAGGATTTTTTGTTACATTTGACAGTTTTGTCCCCCCCCCCCAAAAGAGTTACGTTAAATAGTGAAAGTTAATTTAGAATATTCGCTGTTTCTTCATGTAGAGAGATCCGTAAGTCCGTATCTATTTCGTTGGAACAAAAGAGATTTAGGATACGTAATGAAGCGGTATGAACAGAATAGAATCTGTGAATTTGTTTCCGTTATTTCTGCCCCTGTAAATTAGATAGGAACTTCAGCAGCGCTCTGCATATCGAGTTTACATTCTGAAGCTGGGGAAGGCACTTGACACGTGACAGTACAGTCAGCTAAGAAACAACTGGGTAACTGTACAATGTTAGTCGCTGGCTTCCCACCATGGCGGCCCGGGTTCGATCCCGGGGTCTGGTCAAGTGGGATTTGTGGTGGACAAAGTGGCGCTGGGACAGGTTTTCTCCGAGTACTTCGGTTTCCCCTGCCAATCTTCATTCCACCAATAGCTCCACAATCACCCTCACCTATCATCTGGGGCTGGTACAATAGGCCAGAAGTGGCCGCAGTACAAGGGACTTAGTCCCACCCCACTAGCAATAACAAAAATAGGGTGTCCAATCGAACTCATGTACCAATCACTTCAGTCTCTTCTAACGCTCTTCTATATAAAATCCATGGAAAATAGTTTATTTTGATAAATTGACAGTGTCTCAGGTTTATTAAGAAATGTTTTGTCTTATACGGAAACCGAAGGTTTATTTGTTTTTACAGGAACCCGCCATTGGTCTCTCTCTTCTGTCTGTTATATAAATTCTGCTGTTTTTACTTTAATTTTTCGTAACTTTATTTGAAGAGAAAATTAATTAATTTCTGTTTTTCGTTTGGGGAATATACTTTATGTTTATACAACGTAGTATATATAAATATATTTTAATTATATAATTAATTTACATATTAATTTATCTACGTGGTAATAAATTGTTTATTTGCTAATTAGTTTCAGTATGAGGTCTGTGGTCAGCCGTGTTCGGAAACCGTATGTGGGGAACAGTGGGAACCAGAGCATGACTTTGAGAATACAGACCACTCACAACGGTGTCTCAGCATGCAGGAGAGTTAGAGAAATGCAATTAATGAACGAGAAGTTTGAGTATAACTCATAACCTACTTACCTCATGCACGGATGTCTAGTCCTATACATAAACTACTGTTATTTTATTCTGCTTTGTCTGAAAGGACGTATTACACAAATTCAAATGTTGTCTGCGTTAAATTTATCAGATATCATTTCAAAATTTCGCTTTATCTCTCTTGCAACTGCTTTCCATAGAAAGCATAGAATATTCCACATATATCCGATGGGTATGTTGATTATTTTTACCCATATTACATTTGAATTCCTAACTCTAATGATGCATTACCTATCAGAAATAAACCGAACGACAAAGAAAATGTTTGCGTGGATGTAATGCTATGTTGCATTTTAGTAAAAGAAAAATGAAAAAAAAAACTTAGAGCAAGTGTCACGTAACTTCGAACAAGGCCAAGAGTAACCTTGAATGCGCAGAAGAAGAATTCCAGACAAGGGGGTGGAGGGTGTGAGAAGTGACAGGCGGCCAGTGGAAGAGCGATTGTTAAGAAACTCCTCCCACCACAAGCTATGCGCGGGATTTTACTAGGATGCGGGACCTTGTTCGAAGTTTCGTGACACTGTCTATAGCAACGGTTACATATTCTCCTAACATAGAGATGACCCAAAATTCAGTTAACAGGTTAGTAACATTTACACTAAAATACTCATAAAATTTATTTTTGACTTAGTGAATTTACAGAAATTTTTCGAAATGAGATCCTCTTCATAGAGTGTACAACCCAAAACGCCGTGACACTTTTCTAAAGGGTCAATGGAAAGCTGAAATCCGATAAAGAATCCCGTCCATACGAGCGAATGTTTTAGGTTAATTGAATTTTGTGGTACTCTGTGTATTAACAGGGATCATTATAGAGCTTTGTGTTATGTGGGACCAGTGTTACCCTGCAGCTCCCATTCCGCATGTTTGTGGCTCCTTCAAGTTATTATTATAGTCTGCAGAATATGAGAAAATATGGCACTGGCATGGCATCAAATGGCATAATCTCTATACTAAATTTCGTTAAAATTGGTTTACTAGTTCAAAATTGAAACGGGAACGGCAATACGGCGGCACCATGAGCGTTCCTACTCTGTTTTCTTATGAGAGGAAAGTAAACTAAAAATAAATTTCATTACATGAATGGTTAGGGCACGCGGTAGCGTAGTTGGTTGAGGCACTATGCCATAAGCCGGAAGGTCGCGGGTTCAAGTCCCGATGAGGTATTTGGATTCTTTTTTCAATTGACCTAATCCTTCCAGCCGCACTATGGTCCTGGAATCTACTCAGTCTCTAAGAAATTAGTACCAGGAATATTCTTGGGGGTAAAGGGAGGCTGGCGTGTAGGGCTGACAACCTTGCCGCCATCTATGAGCCGATTGTCTAGAAAATGTGGGACCCTCAACGTCTCACAACCCTATGGGCCTCCACGGCCTGTTACAGGGATACCTTTACTTTTTACTTTACATACATGGTTAGGTATCGTAATTACGTCATCATGATCATACATATTGTAACGGATTTGATCAACGCGTTGCCAGGCAACACCTCTGTAAACACGATTCCAACATTCAAAAATAAATGAGACTGTGTTTTCTATGTAGTCCGAGCCTAGTAGTGGAGGAACAACGGGGTTATGCAGCCCATTTCTAAGAACCGGCTCGGTAAACACATTTCCGTGTAAGCGGTGACGTCAGGAACAATAGGGACGGTGTTTTCAGTGAGGTCTGTGCAGAATGCTTATAAAAGAAGTGTATGCAGTGACAGTGTTAGTTCAAGGGCAGTTACTAGTCAGTCGTAGGCTGGAGGAGTGAGTAAAGTAAAGTAAAGTAAAGTAAAGTTATCCCTGTAACAGGCCGTGAAGGCCCATAGGGTTGGGAGACGTTGAGAGTCCCACATTACCTAGACAATCGGCTCAAAGATGGCGGTGCAGAAGAATTTTTAGTTCCGAAGTTCCAGAGTGACTGAAGACGAAATAGCAAAAAGACTTCATAGTAATCTGAAATGCTAGTTTCTGTGTTGAGATCCGTTGCCAAGAGACGACTAATGAAGACTGGGAATCCCAGTGCGTGTGCAGCGGTGACTGGAAAGTGTGTTCACAGCGATAGCGCTGCATTAATGGTAATTAACACAGCTTTTAATTGAAGTGCCAATAAATCCAATCATCCGAATTAGAACCCGTTATTCTCGTCACTCTTACCCCACTACACGTGATAATATATATATTTTTTTTTTACAAATTACTGTATCCAAGGTTACCTCTTGTATTCAGGCATGGGTATAACTAAATCAACATGGGGACAGAACCATCAATTAACTCTTTAAACAACATCGAAGACTATAGGCACAACCTGCTTTAACTTTAAAACTAAACTCTCCATTTTGCCCACACTGCCTATATTTGTGCTTGTATTATTTTCAGGATAAATAACAAATATTTCTGTAAATATTATCAACCGGTTTGTCTTTGAAATGAAGAAGGACTGTGTTTTTTCTGACACAGAGGCTTAATTTTTTAACAATGTTCTGATTACTCGTAACTGTATTGTAATTTCTGTGATTCACCAATATCCGAGAACTGTATTCGACCCGCGGACCAGTGGTTACGCAACCTTTGTTTTAATTAATGATCGTAACATTAGTAGGTCTGTAAATGGGTTTCTTATTGTTGCTAACACAATGCCTCCCCCCCGTTCTCAGAGCCTTTCTATTGTTAAGCTGGACTTGTGTAGCTCGTTTCCAGCTTGCACATTACCACATTACTGTGACGTGACGGTCCCTCAGTGGCGAATGGAACTGCATCGCGGATCTGAGGCAAATAAGAGTCACTGATTTACCATTCGATAAATGGAAGGCAGTGATTTATGAACTAAAGTAAAATAACGTAACGTAAATCTTTCCTTATGGTTAAAAATGTAGACCTGTAGGGGGCATAGCGGTAAAACTCCATGCATCCTGTATCTCAGTACTATGCTGAGACCGCGGAAAGTTGTTCCATTGATGGAAGGGGATGACGGCACTAGAATCCTTCCTCTTCCTTTTTACTGCCGTATTCCCGTTCCATCCAAAGTGGCCTATGTCAATTAGCCCTAAGCGCTCGTCACTAATGAAGGTTATAACATGATTATCATTATTAATATGTTTACGTGCAGATTGTCTGGATGGCTAGAGGGGAATGCGGGGAAGTACGTTAGAGGGGGGAAGAGTGTAAGATGGAGGGAGATGCGAGGAGAGGGACGCCTATGGGTTTCTGTCCGTGGCCTCAAAGTAGAATGACATGGGCTTGCCCATTTAATCCTGGGACCGGTTATAAAACAGGCATGTCCCACACTATTTTTAATATTCTTAGAGAGGTGAGACTAAGTCCCTTGTACTGCGGCCACTTCTGGCCTATTGTAACAGCCCCAGATGATAGGTGAGGGTGATTATGGAGCAATTGGTGGAATGGAGATTGGCAGGGGAAACCGAAGTACTCGGAGAAAACCTGCCCCAGCACCACTTTGTCCAACATAAATCCAACATGACCGGTCTCGGGCTCGAACCCGGGCCGCCGCGGTGTCAAGCCAGCGTCTAACCGCCTGAGTTATGGCGCGGCCTCCCGTAGTCCTCACTTTACTCACACGGATATTGTCACTTACTTTCAGTTTAGGTAACCGGTGGTGAATCTTGGTCATGAGGATATCCAATCTCGTGTCCCGCAGTATTAACAGAACCGTATTAGTATTTTATTTTCAACAGTAAAGCATGCGCCAAAGCACAGATTCTGGGCATCTAGTCGAGCGGTGAATCTGCCCGCTTCCCCGGCCTCGCGGTATACGTAGTTTAAGACAGCTGCGACCTGTAAGCTACACAATCCTGTCAGCTGATACAAAGAGAAGTACTGAAGGAAAGAACATAACATCTGTAGTGAACCACATAGAAGCCTAAGATCTACTACTATGTTGTTATGTGCCCTAATGTTTGGTGTCGCTACTTACCCACTCACTCATGGAGCTGAGCCCTTCTTGAGAAGATGCCAATTCTGCAGCTACTCAAGAACTTCCCAGCATTTTATGGAACCCGAAGGTTCATTACGGTGTTCACAGGAGCCCTCCACTGGTCCCTATCCTGAGCCAGATCAATCCAATCCATCCCATCTCTCTAAGATTCATTTTAATATTGTCCACGCACCTACGCCTTGGTCTTCGCAGTGGTCTCTTTCCTTCTGGCTTTCTCACCAATATCCTATATGCATTCCTCTTCTCCCCCATTCGTGCTACATGCCCTGCCCACCTCATCTTCCTTCATTTGAACATTCTAATTATACTTGGAGAAGAATACAAGTTATGAAGCTCCTCATTATGCAGTTTTCTCCAACCTCCTGTCACTTCATCCCTCTTCGGTCCAAATATTCTCCTCAACACCCTGTTCTCAAACACCCTCAGTTTATGTTCCTCTCTTAATGTCAGAGACCAAGTTTCACATCCATACAGAACCACAGGCAAAATTATAGTTTTGTATATTCTAATTTTTATTTCTTTAGACAGCAGACGAGAAGACAAAAGGTTCTGGACTGAATGGTAGCAAGCGTTACCCGAGTTCAGTGGCCTCTTAATTTTTGTTGTTGTTATTAGCTATAAATAATATCAGCCATAAGAGCAATTATCTCCAATTGAAGATATGCTTCATTCGCTACTGAAATATCAAATTTTGATGAGAACGATCCACAACGTACCTGCTGACAGCAGCATCGCTTTGTGCTCACTGGCATTCTATATAATTCCTTTCATGTGTCGGCAATTTAATGGCACTTCTACTATTCAGTAAACATAGCGTCGGACGATAAGATGAACGATGAATATGAAAGAATTTGGGAGGAATCGGTCGTGTCATATATGCATATTATGCATGGAGTGAGCGAGGAAAACAAAACTTTAGCCAGGTTAGCCGATGTCCCGACCGATATTCGAACAAAGTACCTTCAGTTCAGAAGTTCAAAACGTTACCTTTACGCCAACCTGTTCGGCTCATTTGACTGAGCTTAGTGTGTCAGTATAACTGCGGTTTCGCCTCCAGAAATGTTCAAGTGTACAGCATGCATATTCGGCGAAACTCGTGACTTCACAGAGTTTTCGTCAAAGGTCCATAATGAATAAAAGTGGGTCTCGTTGATATAATTACAGAATTGCGGTATTCAGACACGTTACTAGGCAACGACCGCGAAACAGGCAACTATACAACAGATACTGCTATGTAATGTTTCCGCAAGCAAGCATGATTCTACGGTAACGAATGAACAAATCAATACTGGAGGAGACATTGTTTACGCGGTCCGTGCTGGGGTGCTACAACTAGGATCACTCAATAGTTCCAGTCAGAGAACTGCTAAGGTTCAATACTTGTGATATGTTGTAGTTAGAAGCTGGTAGCTGAGGCATGGGTCAGTTCAAGAACACAGGAATGGGAACGTCCGCTATTGAAAGCCGCTACCGAGCAACGGCAGGGACTGTGGACACTAGCGTGTATGTATTAGTGAAATATAAAGTATAGTCATGAGCAGTATCAAAATGAGTAATGTATCTGGTCATCAATCCAAACCCCGTCTATAGTCACTCTATCACGTGACAGTGCTGTGTCCTTTTGGAATGTCAGCAGCAATTTCCTGAATACCTGGCGTTAGGGCCGAAGTGCGAACCCAGGATCTCCTGAGTACGAAGTAGAAGCAGTGACCAGTCGACCGCAATGTCCGATGGGTTTCTTATTAACAGAGAAGTTCTACCTTCAAATGTTGGCACCAAGTACTTTTCGCTTTCAAGTTTACTCACATACGATGCACAACAAATATGTTTACGCCTGAACTTCAGTATATAATAGACTGTAAGTTTACATATGTACGATACTTGTAAATGGAGACGTTTTTCCCAGCTTTTTTCCAACTGAGTAAAAGACGTGACCATTAAACGGTCATATTACAATACAGGAATTCACCTTTCCAGATTTCTAGTCACGTGTGCTTGCTCACTACTAAGTATTTCCTGTTGAATGGCTCGTATACAAGAAGCCGCCACGGCACGACTGAGGCTCTCATGAATTCATACATTCACCTCCAGATGGCTCGCTGATATCTAGGAATTCTCTAAGTCAACAATAAATAATATTTCCTGATAATACAATATCTAATTAAGTAACTAACTAACTAACTAACTGTTTGACTGGCTGACTAGCTAACTGGTTGACTGCCTGATTAATTAAATATATAACTGGCAGACTTACTAAGTAAATACATAACTATTTGGCTATTTATCTAGGTAACCACTCAACCAACCTACGAAGTAAATTTGTAAGTTAGTAACTAAGTAGTTACCCAACCAACTTACCAACCAACTAACTAGCTAGCTAGATATCTTACTAATTAACTAGCTAACTGGCTGAATTACTAACCAACTAACTTCCTGGCTAGCTAGTTAGGTAACCAGTCAACCAACCTATGAAGTTAGTATGTAAGTAACTAAGTAGTTAACCAGCCAACCAGCCAACCAANAAACTAACTAACTTCCTGGCTAGCTAGTTAGGTAAGCAGTCAACCAACCTATGAAGTTAATATGTAAGTAACTAAGTAGTTAACCAACCAACCAACAAACCAACTAACTAGCTAGCTAGATATCTTACTAATTAACTAGCTAACTGGCTGAATTACTAACCAACTAACTTCCTGGCTAGCTAGTTAGGTAACCAGTCAACCAACCTATGAAGTTAGTATGTAAGTAACTAAGTAGTTAACCAGCCAACCAGCCAACCAACCAACCAACCAACCAACCAACAAACCAACAAACCAACTAACTAGCTAGCTAGATATCTTACTAATTAACTAGCTAACTGGCTGACTTAATAACTAATGAGCTATCTGACCAGGTGACCAGTCAACCAACCTACGAAGTAAGTAAGTTAGCCA
The DNA here is from genome assembly GCF_002891405.2 of Cryptotermes secundus. Lineage (NCBI taxonomy): Eukaryota > Metazoa > Arthropoda > Insecta > Blattodea > Kalotermitidae > Cryptotermes > Cryptotermes secundus. Next base: position 316,302 of record NW_019743658.1, read on the forward strand.
ACCAACTAACTAGCTAGCTAGATAACTGACTAATCAGTAATCACAAATGACTTCAGTCACGATAGTCGGAATCTCGGCTCAGATTTTAACGGGGCACTTCCAAAACACGATTACAAGTACTACCGATTGAGTCAACTTGTTTGGTGGGGATATTTTTTGCTTATGTGAACGACTGTCAGCTTCTCAAACAGGGTTCTGCTCCGTGGAGTTAGTTATTGTGCGTTATTTGCGCGAAATAAACACGTATAGAACTGGTCGTGTCTGTTTGCACGTTTGTCTAGATGTGTCAGCTCGAAATAACCATGAATGATTCTGATGAAGTCCACTGAAGGCTACCCCAAACTCGCTCTGTTTCATTTCCTACAATCAGTAATACAAATATGGCGGATGTGCGAATCTGAGAACTTAAAACGACATTAGCGCCATTAAATATAGTCCTGAAATGAAACGTGGTGCCCGACCTTAGATGAATATAAAACATCTGACTAGTTTTCTTCATTCCTTCGTCTTTTCTTCCTTTTCATTCCCTTTTGGCATGAAATGAGACAATAAAATGGCGGCTACGTAAAATATTGTGGCATGTAGACCCGTTGCTGAGGAACGAGCGCCCAACCGTTACTCAGTAACAGCTTCACAAACAAGCATGTTTTCATGGCAAAAACTGTCCTACAACAATGAGGAATGATGTTTTCTGTGTGGTCCGATCCGAGATGTTACGAACGGTACAAGTTAGGATCTGTAGTTAGTCAGTCAGTCAGTGTAGTGGAATGAGTTGTTGGAGTCAGGAAGTCAATTGCTGGAGCTCATTTGTTGTGAGCCGTTGCTGTTAGAAGCTAGTAGCTGAGACCGAGGACCTTTCGGGAACCCGCCATTGGGCGCCGCTATCAAGCAATTACAAATTTGAAAGCTGGCACGGAAATAGATCATACCTATGCCTAGAAATTCTGTATTAGATACTGCTTCTAAGTCAATAATTACAAATATGGCGATGATACGAATATTTGATGTTATGTAAGACAAGTTAAAGCTCCTTTCAAAAAGGTAAAGCTATCCCTGTAACAGGCCTTGAAGGCCCACAGGGTTGTGAGCAGTTGAGGCTCCCACATTACCTAGACAATCTGCTCACAGATGGCGGTAAGGTTGTCAGCCTTACGCGCTGGCCGCCCCTTTTACCCCAGGAAAATTATTTAATTAATTCCTGATACTGTTTTCTGTTAGAGGCTGAGTCGACTCCAGGGCCATAGTGCGGTTGCAAGAATTAGGTAAACTGAAAAAATCCAATGACATCGGCAATCGAACCCGCAACATTCCGGCTTGCAGCATAGTGCCTCAACCAACTACGCTACCGCGTGCTCCCAAGCTCCATCCAAGAAGAAAATACATAAATAAAGGTCAACTAATGCTCTTAAAGTGGTCATGAGGTCGATATACAACAGCTAGGAACATTCAGAACGCAAGCAAAGAACACACACAGAAAGTCTATTTTCAGTACAGACTACATTTCCGACCTTCTTCATAGAAAGATGCAACGTTCCAAATCATACGGTCAGACAGAATTCAGAGTTACTTTACGGCCAATCAAGTCATCTTGGCGTCAAGCCCCTTTGAGACTCATGAACAGAGACCTTTTCTTCTTTCTTCAATTGAGCCCTTGCGGTATTAGTCCTTATGTAACATCCTCTCTGACATCGTTAACGATATGTTTGCAGACGTACTGTAGGAAATGCCTGTAAGTGCGTTACTATTTTGCCATCGTAAGACTGTCGCTACCATATTAAAGGTCTCGAAGTCTTAATGCTTTAGGATTCCCAACATTTTATGGAATCCGAAGGTTCATTACCGTGTTCACAAGACCCCTCCACTGGTCCCTATCCTGAGCCAGATCAATCCAATCCATCGCAGCCCATCTCTCTGAGGTCCATTTTAATATTGTCCACCCACCTACGCCTTGGTCTTCCCAGTGGTCTCTTCCCTTCTAGCTTCCCACCAATATCCTATATGCAATCCTCGTCTCACCCATTCATGCTACATGCCCTACTCACCTCATCATCCTTGACTTGATCATTCTAATTATACTTGAAGAAGAGTACAAGTTATGAAGCTCCTAATTATGCAGTTTCCTCCAACCTCCTGTCACTTCATCTCTCTTCCGTCCAAATATTCTCCTCAATATCCTGTTCTCAAACACCCTCAGTCTATGCTCCTCCCTTAATGTCAAAGAACAAGTTTCAAACCAATATAGAACCACAGGCAAAATTTTTGTTTGGTATATTCTAATTTTTATGTTTTTTGACAGCAGACGAGAAGAAAAAAGGTTCTGGACTGAATGGTAACAAGCATTATTGCTCTAGGATTACAAAGAAAATTATCTGATTCATCCTTGGCACTTTCAATTAGACTACGTAAATAAGCAGCTAATTACTGCAGGTGACATAAACCTTGAGGCAAATTAGTATCCTGCTAATTGAAGTAAAGAGATGAGCAGAAACCTTGGTGACACATGTCAGCACCGAGTGATCGTAAATTTCCGTACGACGCCAGAACCAAAAGTTTGTTCTTAATACATTACAAGCAGTCATTTACAGGTCCACAATCCGTAAGTCTCATACAGTGTGCTCTACAGAGATATATATTACCTCACATTCCAGAAATGTTCCGTATTTCTCAGTTCAAATAATTTTACCTTCAGTGGAATATATTTCATTTCTTTTTTAATTCGTTTAGTGGGGGGTGGAGTCCAACTGGGTTCACTCGGCACGGAGGCCACTGATTGGCCCATTGTACTTGTCCCGGGTGATTATGATGATGGAGAATTTGGTGGAATGAAGATTGGCAGGGGAAACCTAAGTACTCGGAAAAAACCAGCCCCAGCGCGACTTTGTCCACCACAAATCCCACTTGACCAGACCCCGGGATCGAACCCGGGTCGCCGCAGTGGGAAGCCGGTGACTAACCGCTTGAGCTATGTGGAATATGTTACTTTCTTCTTACAGACTACTGGGAAATTCGTCGTGTGAAATGAGAGGCATTTTTCTGGAAACAAGTTTTCTGGAAGATTACTGTTTTAATGGAACTTATGTGTAATTTGCTAGATATGAACCGACGTTTCGGAGGAATTGGCCACAATATTCATGATAGAAGAGCAGCCCCTTTAACTAAAAGATGGAAATAATAGCTTACAAAGAAACTTTGATGCCCCTGTACCTACTATGCAGCGTCGCATCCCATAAGACCGTAATACATATGCGAATTCATACAATTTTTCTGCGAAGCAAGAAAAAATTTGTGAAGTGATTGACAATTAAATTAATTCTTTCCATGACTGCAGCCTCATAACCAAGGAGTTAAGTGTAACAGTACAATCCATCTAGCATATCAATGCTTTGAACTGCAAAATCTTGTTGCCAGCATTCGAAATAACATTAATTTGTCGCACCCTAAGCATTAATATAATGTTTTACGTAGTTTCTCTGTGAGTTGGGGCAGCTCAGTTAAAATCCTGACCCCACTAATGGTTGAAGTTGTGAATGTGTGGAGGTAAACAGCTGACGTTCAAACCTCCATAGTCCTAAACGACATGTTGCTTAACTAACTTGCAGATTTTAGCGTATACTTTGTTTTAAACATTTTACATATGAAATATATGTAAACAATACATAAAAATTTGGTTTCCAATTCACAGAAAATACACTGTCTCCATTATACAGCGCTATTTTGAAACAGAGTTTCCAATTCACAGGAAATAAAGTCGCTGTTATAAAAAAGTGTCTAAGAAAAGAAAAATCGCTGTTTGTTGCGGCAATCATACGCAACATTGTGGCATTTTGCTCAAGGTACGATCTGTGAAGCCAGCAGAGACAGCCGTTGTTAGGGAACAGCTCTGAAAACTCGCCCGTTGTCAGGCAACAGATCCATAACATTTAACAATACAGTAACTCGGGAGCGGGGCCGCGCCATAGCTCAAGCGGTTAGTCGCTGACTTCCCACAGCGGCGGCCCAGCTTCGATCCCGGGTCTGGTCAAGTGGGATTTGTGGTGGACGAAGTGGCGCTGGGGCAGGTTATCTTCGAGTACTTCGGTTTCCCCGGCCAATCTTCATTCCACCGAAATCTCCATCATCATAATCACCCAGGGCAGGTACAGTAGGCCAATCAGTGGCCGCCGGGCCGAGTGGTCCCAGCTGGACTCCACCCCACAGTAAGCGAATTTAAAAAAATAATTTAAACTCGGGAGCGATGCTCTCTATATGGTCCTTGCGATAGCTACGTGAAGCAGCAATAGAAGAAATGTTGGGAGAGGTGCTTTCAATACGGTCCGTGCCGGGGTTATATAACTAGGAGCAGCTGCGATAACGAGAGATTCTTGAGACGGCAGTGAGGGGAGAAGGAGTTAGTTGTGAGGCAGTCTCCAGCCCGCAAAGGCGTGAACATGGAATCTGAGAAAACTGGGGGGTTGAAAACCGTTACCAGGCGACAACAGATGGAGATACAGCAGACTAGAATTCGTACGTTCAGTAGTGAACTGCAGAGTGTGTGAATTAGCCTTAGCGCTATCGTTACTTGTAATTACGTTCTGTAAGAACTCAATAAACCCAATTACCAATTCGAACCCCGTCTATATTCACTCTCAATCACGTGACAACATACATGGACATATACTCTAAGGACAAGATAATGCAAATGTTTACCTGCGTTTAATTAATTAAGCGCCACGCTATGAATATGCATGGGGAAGTGGGGGTATAGCTCCACCATTTTTGACCTCGGGATTATAAGGAGGTGAATGTTAAACTTTACGCTCTGGCCGCTTTACCCTGGAGGAAAGAGCCTCCGGTAGCGATTGGACAGGAGTCAAGGTGGGCGGCAGAACCGGTGTGGGCGCATGCCCCTTGCCCCTGCTGAGAATCAAACCCCAGTCGTACAAGAAAATACAGCTTTATTAACGTTAACGTAGTTGACAGGCCTGCATTTAATTGCTACTGTGCTTTAAACGGTTAAACTTCAAAAGCACGTCGCCTTCATAAGCTCTTCTCGAAACGTCTTGTATTACAATTTAATTACACAGCCCAGAGTTGCATATAACCAGATGTTTTTGAAAGTATAAGGAAGAGGCTAGCATAATGCGTCCATTGTCACGGTTCGCCAGTTCCATCTGTCGGTAGGAACTGTTTGATGTCTATCCAAACCTGCCAGAAAGCTAACCGCCATATCAATTCACTTTTCCTTTAAACAATACCTGCGGGATTTTGCGATTCGACACAGCAGAGGCACCAGTCACTTCCGTTTCATAAACACGTCATTTCCCGTCTCCTTTTACCATTCATTAATAATCGCGAAACCTAAACCTTTTGTTCTTTTCAAACCATCCGCTTACTGGTTCTCTCCATCAAAAAATATTGAATCTATATGTGAAAGCCAATATTTTACAAAGCGGTCATTGTAGTCCACTGTTCTCTTGCATACGGAACAAAAGACGTTTTTAGAGTCCCATTAATTTGTCAAAGCCACGACTGAATGAGATTAATAAAAAAACATAACCATTTAGTGAAAAGATTTCGCTCTGTGGTGATCCTAATTTTCTTCAGCCCTTTCTCCCTCAGCATGTAGTGAAATTAAGGAGCCTCTCGTACCTGCACAAGAAGTACCTACTTCCGGTGTTGTGCATGTCCCCTGGAGGTACGCTCGGTACGCTCGCAACGCTCGGAACTGACTCCTTACGAAGCCAACAGTTGCTCAGCTACTCAAGAATTTCCCAACATTTTATGGAACCTGAACGTTCACTACCGTGTTCACTACAGCCCTCACCGGTACCCATCCTGAGCAGGAGGACTCTATTGTATACAACCCAATTACATTTCTCTAATAAAATAAAGGTAAAGCTATCCCTGTAACATGCCGTGGAGGCCCATAGGGTTGTGAGACGTCGAGGCTCCCATATTTTGTAGACAATCGGCTCGCAAATGGCAGTAAGGTTGTCAGCCTTACGCGCCGGCCGCCCTTTACGCCCAAGAATATTCCCGGTACTCATTTTCCTTAGAAGCTGAATCGACCCCAGGGCCATAGTGCGACTGAAAGGATTGGGTAAATTGAAAATATCTAATGACATCATCGAGAATTGAACCCGCGATCCTCCGGCTTCAAACAACTACGCTACCGCGTGCAGCTGTTTCTCTAATATTGGTATCTATCTACTACTAGGTCTTCCTAGTCATCTTTTACCTTCGGCTTCCCCAACAAAACCTCTATGTATTCCATTTTCCTCCCATGTGCTGTATTCCCTATATTCGTCTCATCTTCCTTAACTGTGTCATTTTGATTATACTTCGCTAAGAACTGCAGTAAAGTTATGAGGTCTACGATTGCTAGTAACCTACTTGCTATGAAGAACGTGGACAATCACGAAATTAGCTCGGTCTACTAACTTGGTACACAGGGCAAATTTATCCAATTAGTAACATACCGTCTTGTTTCCTCCGAGTACTTCGGTTTCCCCTGCCGATCTTCATTCCACCAATTGCTCCACAGTCACCCTCACCTATCATCTGGGCTGGTACAATAGACCAGAAGTGGCCGCAGTACAAGGAACTTAGTCTCACCCCACTAGCAATAAAAAATGCCGCCTTTCTAGTAACGGAACTCCAATTCGCCATGACATTTGAATGTGCTCTTGTTAGTTTTAAGAGTTCTTCATGGATGGCTCCATGAGGTTTATTTTACATCTGTAGTGGTTTAGTAAATCATTTATTCAGTCATTCATCAGTGGCTCTACAGCCCTTTGTTGGGCCCTGGCCTCTTCTTCAGTTTCGTGATCTTTTTTACACAGACGGTAGGATTCCTTGGCCGAGGGATCAGCTAGTCGCAAGGCCGCTACCTACACACATGACAACGCTAAGGTTAGGAACACACACAGTGACAACAGTCGTACAAAAAAATATCGTATAATTTTTTTGCCGTACGACCTCCTTTTCACACTAGAGCGACCAATACATTTCTTTGCTCTCCGACTGCCGTACGGTAGCTGTCGCATGTTGTCACGTATGAAAGCTAAGGCTACACGATGCGACATGAACCGTACAGACGTCGTAAGACCGATGTCGCTGTGTGACCCAGCCCTAACACAGAATAAACGCACATACAGACGTCCATGCCTGGAGTGGAATTCGAACCCACGATCCCAGCGTTCGAGAGAGCGAAGACCGTTCCTGCCTTAGACCGCGCAGCCACTGCGTCCGGCGGTAAATACCTCTGTATCTTAGAATTTAACGAGAGAACTTTAACAGTGCCGTTTTAAACGCATTTAATGGGTCATCTTAGTAGTGTTTACCACTGCACGCCTCTTGTCTTAGCGTATTTTACATATGAGACTGCGATGGGTTAAAGCGGCCAAAGCTTGAGACTCCATTCTATTAATCAGATCTGAGGTTCCCACAAGGCTTAATATTACGAGTAAGGGATTCTGAGATGTGATGCCTTGTCATTTGGTAGTTTCCGACGTCTAGGAAGAACCTATTCTCCGATATCCAGTGGCTAGAAAGCTGAACGGGACTCGAAGCGAAATTATCTGAGCGCGGTAGCGAAGAGAACGATCCTTACCTCTGCAAGCGATTGAAACGACCTCTTCCTGTTCATAGTCAATCATTTTGCTGACTAATCATTCCGACTACATGTTTCATATCTTTCCTTCTTGGGAAATGACGTAATGAAAGAATAATATTAAGTTTCCGCAACCTGCGTTTGCTCCCGAGTTGATATCCATCTACCAATGGCCACCTCGCCACATAACTCGCATTTCCCTATCTGAGCCCCGCCTTGGCATTACATTAATATCGACTGCAACTACACTCTCCCTTCGTCTGTGCGTGCGTGCACCGTAAATATGATAATATTAGCCCTTCTCTTCATTGTCGGCACCTGATTGGCTCAGGAACTAAAGATCCAACACACAACAGACCTGCTCTATTCACCAGGGACTTCAGTGGCGGGCGGGCAAACAAGACTTGCAGCAAAACTATAAAAATGAAGCAAGTGCCATAAATTTATACACTGGTCTTCTGGACTGAAACACCGCACAGTTTGTTAGATTGAAATTTATGCTCTGAAGAAGCATGCTGACTCAATCTTCAGATGAATTTATTCGTCGTCAAAACCTCAGATTTTTAATTATATTCACCGACGATTCGTAGTTACGCAACCGTGTGATTTTGTAAAACATGGTAGTATCTGTTTGTGGTACCGCCTCTGTAGTCTGCTGGTCAGAGTTCCTGGCTACAGATCCAGAGGTTCAAGGTTTGATTCCCGGCGCTACCAGGTTTTCTGAGAAGTAGTGGGTCTGGAACGGGGTCCATTCAGCTATGTGAGAATACCTGAGGAGCTACATGATTGGAAAAGTAGCGGCTCCGGTCTAGGAAACCGACATTGATGGCCGTGGGAATCCGTTGCGTTGACGACGCAACACCCTCTATCCGCAAAAAGTTGGCACTAACTTCGCCGACAAGCGGCGGTCGCTCGGTCGGTATATTTCGCTTGCGGACTACAGGCCACGGAGTTTGTTTTGCTTTTGTAACTATATGTAATCACCTGTTTTAACACATAAAAATCATGTGCACTGTCCGCAGAGTGTATTTATGTGTTTTGTATGATTCTCAGAATGAGAAGCGATCATTTCTGCAAACTTCATCAAACGTCAAGGTAAGTAACCGTAACCTGCAGCCGTGTGCAGTCGGATTAAAATCCACGTTACGGTAAAGCTAAATAATTTATAATTTGAATAATAACTGGTAATTATGGAGAATTACCAAAACCAGTAGTAGATGTGACAAACTGGTCGTTATAGATAATGACTTATAAAGGTAAAGCTGTCCCTGTACTTAACTAATTAAGCACTACGCCGTGAAGACGTATGGGCGAGTGGATGTATAGATCCAGGTTTTCTTGACCTCGGCACTAGTTGGAGGTGAGTGGTCAGCTTCACGCCTCGGCTACTTTACTCCCGGGAAAGCGTCCCCGGTGCCCATTGGAAAGGAGGCTTGGTGAACCCCAGAGCGGGTCGACTTTGGGTCCGCTGGACTATAATCTTAAAACGGAAACAGCATGGGAGGCTGTAGACTGGATAGAGGCCAATAACTGGCTATTGGCAACACTGCAATGAACTTTCAGACTGCATAGACGGCGAATTTCTCGAGTGCCTGAGTGGCTGTATGTTTCCCAAGAAGGATTATGGCAAAGGAGTTAGTTCATTAGCTAGTTAGTTAAAGATCCCCGATACTTGATTGGACAGGAATCTCACAGGACCTCACAAGCATTTCCCTGGAAGGAACTCAAACCACGGCGGACCAAGAAGTCACGAAATCTAATAAATGAATGGCTGACTGTTCCTACGAACCCGCGGG
>NW_019743658.1:325748-355947 GCF_002891405.2 Cryptotermes secundus
CTGTACTTAACTAATTAAGCACTACGCCGTGAAGACGTATGGGCGAGTGGATGTATAGATCCAGGTTTTCTTGACCTCGGCACTAGTTGGAGGTGAGTGGTCAGCTTCACGCCTCGGCTACTTTACTCCCGGGAAAGCGTCCCCGGTGCCCATTGGAAAGGAGGCTTGGTGAACCCCAGAGCGGGTCGACTTTGGGTCCGCTGGACTATAATCTTAAAACGGAAACAGCATGGGAGGCTGTAGACTGGATAGAGGCCAATAACTGGCTATTGGCAACACTGCAATGAACTTTCAGACTGCATAGACGGCGAATTTCTCGAGTGCCTGAGTGGCTGTATGTTTCCCAAGAAGGATTATGGCAAAGGAGTTAGTTCATTAGCTAGTTAGTTAAAGATCCCCGATACTTGATTGGACAGGAATCTCACAGGACCTCACAAGCATTTCCCTGGAAGGAACTCAAACCACGGCGGACCAAGAAGTCACGAAATCTAATAAATGAATGGCTGACTGTTCCTACGAACCCGCGGGATCGACACTCCACGGCCACCCAGTTCACCAGACGTCTCACCTACCAGGTGTCTCAAAGTGAAGGAGCGATTATTGGTTCCACGTTTTGCTTGCGCTGAATCTTGTTNCGACCTCTGGATCTGTAGCCAGGAACTCTAACCACCAGGCCACAGAGACGGTCTAATAATAACTTATAAGCATTCGGAATTACAGTAACATCCACATAAANACTTTACTCCCGGGAAAGCGTCCCCGGTGCCCATTGGAAAGGAGGCTTGGTGAACCCCAGAGCGGGTCGACTTTGGGTCCGCTGGACTATAATCTTAAAACGGAAACAGCATGGGAGGCTGTAGACTGGATAGAGGCCAATAACTGGCTATTGGCAACACTGCAATGAACTTTCAGACTGCATAGACGGCGAATTTCTCGAGTGCCTGAGTGGCTGTATGTTTCCCAAGAAGGATTATGGCAAAGGAGTTAGTTCATTAGCTAGTTAGTTAAAGATCCCCGATACTTGATTGGACAGGAATCTCACAGGACCTCACAAGCATTTCCCTGGAAGGAACTCAAACCACGGCGGACCAAGAAGTCACGAAATCTAATAAATGAATGGCTGACTGTTCCTACGAACCCGCGGGATCGACACTCCACGGCCACCCAGTTCACCAGACGTCTCACCTACCAGGTGTCTCAAAGTGAAGGAGCGATTATTGGTTCCACGTTTTGCTTGCGCTGAATCTTGTTCATGAAGTTTCAATGAATGAATACAATTATCGCTAACAGTATTATATTTAAAGGACAAGATAATTTTGATGTAATATTTTGATAAATAAAATCCATCTGCCGGTCACGGTAGCCGAGCGGTCTAAGGCGTGCACTGTCTTCGCTCGCTCAGAAACTAGGATCGTGGGTTTGAATCCCACTCGGGGCATGTATGTTTGGTGTTTTTTTTAATTCCCATAGTGGGGGTGGAGTCCAACTTGGGGGGTCCACTCGGCACGGCGGCCACTGATTAGCCTATTGTAGCCTGCCCTGACTGATTATGATGATGGAGAATTTGGTGAAATGAAGATTGGCAGGGGAAACCGAAGTACTCGGAGAAAACCTGCCCCAGCGCCACTTTGTCCACCACAAATCCCACTTGATCAGACCCGGGATCGAATCCGGGCCGCCGCGGTGGAAAGCCAGCGACTAACCGCTTGAACTATGGCGCAGCCTGTTTAGTGTTTCTTTACAGGCAGAGGCTTTGCGACGAGCTGATCACCCGCCCAAGGTGTCCTGCCGAATGTCTAAGACCTGGCAAACCGAAGGTAGGCCAAGGCCCAAACTGGGGCTGTATCGCAAAAGAAAAAAAAAGATCTAAATGGCATTTAACAATTAAATTCCTACACCACAGAAAACACTCCGCCTACACTACAAACACCAGTCGCTTAAATCTGTTTAGGGGAAAATTCGCTGTTTGTTGTGAGAACCATGTGAAGCACATGTCCTCTGTGTGCAAAATGCAGAGATATTTATAGTGAAGTAGGTGCCATATTATCACTGCTTTAGGGGTTAAATATGATGTTAAGGGTGTATCGTGTGGATTGGGTTCATCTGGTTCAGTACAAGTCAAGTGACGTGGTCTACGAATGTTTACACTGAAGAAATTTTATGTTCCATAAGAGGAAGAAATTTCTTGAGCAGCCGAATTATCCTCAAAGACTCTGCTATGTAGTGCCAGACAGGGTGTCCCAGTTGAATGTTTTACGTTGATGATACTGGGTAAGAGGAGAAACAAGAAATGTATGGTGAACAAGAGCACGGAAGAGGAGTGGAGATACTTAGGCGAGGTTTTCGAAATGAACAGTGAATCTCATATGGATCAACGACATATCGAGAAAGGGAGAAAGGGTTTGTCCTATGAAGAACCGCATGCGCCACTAAAATCTTATGAAGCCATATAAATCGTGTCTTCCGCCACTGACTCCCTTCCGCCCTTCTAACAGCTCAGCCTGGTTCCATGTATCTTCATCAAAATATTAAGTCCCCCGCCCCCTTTCGAAACCTGCGTGTTCTATTATTTCGAATTACCGATGGTAAGGTAAAGCATGAATAAATGAATGGGATATGATGGAACTACAGTAAACGGGGGAGGCAGGATAATAGGGGAGGAGTGTCGAAGTAAAAGGGAATATCTCCCTGCTATTGCTTTCAGCAAACCCCTTTCGAACAGTGGCGGATCGGATAACGCCTGATATACTGTTGTTTAGTTTGTTACCAGTCAGACGTGGCCAAGCAATAGCTGAGGCGGTTAGTCGCTGGCTTCCCACCGCAGCGGCCCGGGCTCGAGCCAAGGTGTGGTCAAGTAGGATTTGTGGTGGACAAAGTGGCCCTGGGGCGGGGTTTCTCCCAATACTTCGGTTTCCCCTGCCAATCTTCATTCCACCAATTGCTCCATAATCACCATCACCTATCATCTGGGGCTGGTACAATAGGCCAGAAGTGGCCGCAGTACAAGGGACTTACTCCCACCCCACTAAGAATAATAATAATAATAATACCAGTCAGAGTTGGTAACAGTTGCAGGAGCAGAAGAAGAGAGCAATAGACGGTTGTGGAAAGCATGCTGAGTAGGTCTTGAAGTGTCCACCTTTGCTGAAGGAAATTCTTAGCGGATATCTAAATAGCAACATGGGGAACATTATTACTGGCCGGCATGGACTCGAACCTAACATCTGCCGAATGCAAATTTTCAGCGATACCGCTACAGGAGACAACTTTGTCGGCATATTTTGTGCATGGACGGATTTTAGGGGAGGCTGAAGTAATGACTTCCAGTATTCCGAATTCACTTATTCACACTGATACCCAGTGACCCTCTGTATCCCGCCCCCGTGCCACGTTTAAACGCCTCATAAATTTGCAATTTAAAAATCAATCTTCTTCGTACAGAGTAACCGAACCAAATTTAGGGCCGCGTCATAGCTCAAGCGGTTAGTCGCTGGCTTTCCACCGCGGCGGCCCGGGTTCGATCCCAGGTCTGGTCAAGTGGGATTTGTGGTGGACAAAGTGGCGCTCGGGCGGGTTTTTTACGAGTACTTATGTTTCCCTTGCCAATCTTCATTCAACAAAATTTTGCATCATCATAATCACCCGGGGCAGGTACAATAGGCCAATCAGTGGCCGCCGTGCCGAGTGGACCCAGTTGGACTCCACCCCCCACTAAGCGAATTAAAAAAACCTTACCCGATTTCGTAATGTATCGTGTTTCGAGGTATGACACTCTGAATTCTTCACATTTCGTTTTGTTTTCCACAGAAAACTGTATTATGGAAGGCAGATGCAACGTCCATATTCTACAGAATGTGAAAGTGAGACATCAGGAACTCAAGAAATATTTTGTTGTTAGTAGATTCTATAGGGTTATAGTCGAGGTGTGTAATACCCAGAATTATTGCATGTCTTCACAAAGTTTCCAGTTATTTCTATGCGTTGTTGCTCAAGTACTTGGTTTTGTTCGCCAGGTTTGTAGCATAAATTTCTACATCTCTTTCTACCCTAATTCCACATATGTGCGTGCTTTATCACAATTTTTATTGCATAATTTCATGTTATTTCCCTCTGAATTAGCCTGGTCTCAAGTAGTTAAGTAGCTGTAGTGAAGGATACAGGGGATTTCCAGTGATTGAGGGACCATCTCACCTGAGGACGGAAACAGACCCACTTTCTGAAACGTTATGGTTCCTAGTTTCTAGAATACCAGACGATGGCCAAAGTACGAAAACCGACTATTTCATTATAAGACTGGAGGAAATATTAAGTAATAATCAAATGTAGCACGATGCCGCAATAAAATGTTCTACACTGAAGATGGAGGCAGTATATTCTTCTGATAAGTTTATACCTACCAGAGTACACTCTGTATAATCAGGAAGACTATACTATATGGTCTGACATTAAAGTTCGCGAACTCACCACCGTGTGCTTGCCGTGGCAGCAGCGGACAGAAACCTCAGTGTGGTTTGATGACGTTAGCATATCAGCGTTTCACAGCTGTGTTGTTGTTGTTGACCTATGGCAGTCTCTTTCTGTGTGGCGTCTGTTATTGTCAGAGTGTGCTTTGGTGTGCCGTCGCGATAATGACGGAGCTTGAATTAGAGCACTCTCTCAGTGGACAGAAACCTCAGTGTGGTTTGATGACGTTGGCATATCAGCATTTCACAGCTGTGTTGTTGTTGTTGTTGATCTATGGCAGTCTCTTTCTGTGTGGCGTCTGTTATTGTCTGAATGTGTTTTGGTGTTCCGGGGCAAGAAGGTCGGAGCTTGAATTAGAATATGGAACGAACATTAAATTTCTTGTTCTACTTGGCAAGAGCGGAAGAGAAATCAGAGAGATGTTAGTGCAAGTTTACAGGGATAATGCTATGAAGAAAACAGCAGTTTACAAGTGGGTGACACGTTTTTCTGAGGGAAGAGAAAATGTCATTGACAGAGAGATCAAGACAGCCAGCAACGAGCTGAACTGAAGAAAACATTGCAAAAGTTCATCAAATTGTGTGTGAAAATTATCGACTGATTGTCAGGAACATAGCAGAGCAAGCGAACATCGACAGAGAAACAGGAAAAGCTTAACTGAAGATCCTGACATGAGGAAGGTGTGTGCAGAAATGGTCCCGAAGGACCTGCTCACACGGCAGTGTCTGTGAGGGAGCTTTTTAGCCAGTGAACAAACACCTCTGCCGGAACACCCTCCCTATTCATTGGATCTAGCCCCAAGTGACTTTTTTCTGTTCTTGAAGATAAAGGAAATATTGAAAGGAAGGCATTTTGATGACGCTGATGATATCAGGAGTAATACGACGGAAGTTCTGAAGCCCATTCCACAAAACAAGTCCCAAAATTGTTTTGAAGGGTGAGCTAGCTGCTGGTATAGCTTCACAAAGAGAGTACTTTGAAGGCGACAACAATGATATTCAGCAATAAGGTATTATTAGCACTTTCACGCGATGAGTTCGCGAACTTTATTGTCAGACCACTTATTGTGACTGCAACGTCTGTTCTTTGCTCCACTGAGCGTCCCACGAGAAGCAAGCACTGCGTCACAAGCGTTTCATGGTGTTATGGAGGAAGGCGAGGATACAAGCATCGCGACGTGATACGAAACTGTTCGTCGTAAGATAAACACTGCACCATCAGGCAAGGTACTACCAGAGACAATGGTTTCCTAACAAACAACATACCACTTCAAGTACCAATTAACTGTAAATCTTACTTAGCTTCTCACTTGGGGATAACACATTAACCGACAAACATCTCCTTCTTTAGTGTTTGCTCACTATGGATTAATATTGTCAGTATGCTGACTTAGCTTAAGGTATACAACGTCTATCCGATGAAATCAAAACAAGCAGGTATTTAGCTCGGTAACAGGTTCAGCTAGCTCTGTTCACTGATTAATGTTGTTACAGCTGCTGCTGACCAAACATTCGAGGTATTAAACTTTGTTTTGGAACTGAAAGACGATTTACCATTTACGTTCTGCAAAGAGGAAGATAACATGTTCAGAAGCAAAAATAAGATTAGATTTATCCGCTCTGGACCCAAGGGCAGGCTACAATAGGCCAATCAGTAGCCGCCGTGCCGAGTGGACCCAATTGGACTTCACCCCCCACTATGCGAATCTGCAGTCATTAAAGTACGCTTCGATACAAATCAGATTAGGTACTTTCTTTACTTTATTTAATTTCTCCTCTATCGTACCTCCGTACATTTATTTCATTGTGTACGTATATATTTTTAAATTTTTTTGCTTTAATCGCCCCGCGGTGACCTAAACCAATCACTATTACTGCCAGCAGGAAAAGAACTGTAGACTCAGCAAGTACGAACAGCAACTGGAAGCTTCTGATCCAGCGATTGATGTAGAGCGGGATTCCTGTCTCCTCACTCCAAGCTGACATGTGTTTGTTCAAGATGGAGACCTGGTAATTTCCCTTCATTAAATCCGATCTGGTCATCAGGTATTAATACTGATCAATAAACGCTGAAACATAGCTCAATGTAACAGAAAGCTATCCCTGTAACAGGCCCTGGAGGTCCATAGGGTTGTGAGACGTCGAGGCTCCCACATTTTCTCTAGACGATCAGCTCACACATGGCGGTAAGGTTGTCAGTTTTACGCTCCGGCCGACCTTTTCTCCATGAAGATTCCTGGTATTAATTTCTATTAGAGGCTGAGTCGACCCCAGGGCCTTAGCGCGGCTGGAAGGATTAGGTAAATTGAAAAGTCCATCTCATCAGGAATCGAAACCGCGACCTTCCGGCGTGTAGCACAGTGCCTCAGCCAAGTACTCTACCGCTTGCTCTAGCTTAATGTAAAATATATATTTTATTCGTTTAATGGGGGTTGGAGTCCAACTGGGTCCACTCGACGCTGCGGCTACTGATTGGCCTATTGTAGCCTGCCCCGGGTGATTATAATGATGGAGAATTTGGTGGAATGAAGATTGGCAGGGGAAACCGAAGTATTCGGAGAAAACCTGCCCCAGCGCCACGTTGTCCACCAAAAATTCCACTTGATCAGAACCGGGATTGAACCTGGGCCGCCGCGGTGGGAAGCCAGCGACTAACCGCTTGAGCTATGGCGCGGCCCAAAATATATATTAAAAAGAATAAATTTAATACCAACATGAATAATTTCACTTAATATTCCGTTAAGTTAGATACAGCAGGTCCGGTAATCAGAGGTGGCAATGACTGCTTTGTACTCGGACTGGGCAGGTTAGTGCAATACCAAAGTCCGTCCCCTTCCCATCCCTACAACCCACCTCATTAAGTTTCAGTTTACTGTTTATCTCCTTATCTCAGAAAATTTTGATTTTGGAATTAAGCTTGGAATTAAAATTACAACTTTGATTTCCTACTAACAGCGAAATGGTGGGCAGTTTAATTTTACCAAAAAAGGCAACACCTCAACAACTGGCTTATTGCATAGTAGATGCAGGTCAAGCATCGCCTCATGATGACTAAATTCAACAAAATACTGTAAAAAAAACGATTAAGCAAATTAACATGAAATTTAATGTTAGAAAAATGATTATCGAACATTTTGACATTGTTGCATTTTTCATTTGCTTCCCCACCGGAGTTATAAGATGTTAAAAATGGCTGATTTTGGGCCCAGAGCAAAGTTTGGAAGCTCCTGGAAAATTTCGGAAAAGAGATACGGGGTTCAAAACTACGTGATTATATTCCCCATGTAGGCTACAACAAAGGGCAGAAAGCACAGACCTGACACTTTCCCCCTCCCATTGGTTCTTGAAGGTAAAATTCAAGCTTAATTACACCTACAGGAAGTGAGTTGAGTAAAACCTTGTAATGATATGAATTGTGAACTTCATCATGAGGAACAAATTGTTTTTCTATTAGAGTCTCTAGCTTCAACAGTTATCGAGATTTAGGAGATATCACAAACCTCCATTTCAGCCGAAAACGCTTATTTTCGCATTATAAAAACGGCCGTACCGGGAGAACCGAGAAGATCAATTAAAATTAAAAATTTTGAAGTATGAAAATATGTAGAAATAAGTGTACAAAAATATTTTTTTTTAAATGGCCGAGCGACCTATCTGGATGTCTTCACATGGAATGACCGTATATTCAATATTATAAATTTTGATATATGATATACATTTATATTTATCTCATCTTATTTCTGAACAGTATTTGCTACATCAGCCGGTCACGGTAGCCGAGCGGTCTAAGGCATGCACTGCCTTCACTCGCTCGGAAACTGGGATCGTGGGTTCGAATCCCGCTCAGGGCATGGATGTTTGTGTGCGTTTTTCTGTGTTTGTCTACAGGTAGAGGCCTTGCGACGAGCTGATCACCCGCCCAAGGAGTCCTACCGAATGTGTAAGATCTAGAAAAACCGAAGTGAACGGAGAGTTTCATGGAGGTAGGCCTGAGCCCAAATTGGGGCTGTAGCGCCACAGAAAAAAAAATTGCTACATCAACTCGAGGCAAAATTTTATAATATAATCCGACGCGTTGCACCGACAAGGATCCATATCAGTATTTCAATGAGTGTGTACAACTGTCTGATGCTGGTCTTACGCGACCGTGTAGCAGCAATGATGATCGAAATTAAAACTAAGTATTTGTTGTGTTTGACGGTAGACATAATTCCTATATATATCTATAATCCTTCCAGCTGTACCATGGCCCTGGGATCGACTCAGCCTCTAACAGAAATAAGTACCAGGAATCTTTCTGGGGGGGTAAAGCGCGACCGGCGCTTAAGGCTGACAACCTTACCGCCATCTATGAGCCGATTGTCTAAAGAACATTTGTGAGCCTCGACGTCTCAAAGCCTGTTCACGGCCTGTTACAGGGATAGCTTTACCCTCATCAGATATTTTAAATTTATTTTCCNCCCCCCCCACATTACAGAGATCTAAATCCCTCGCGGTCCGAAGCAGCCCGGGTACTATGGGTTGACGCTCCGTCACGTCACCTACGGCGGCGTTGTGTGGCAAGCCTTGCGTGTGATGGACAAGACTTTACTTGCCTCCAGGAGCCGCAACAAGGGACAGAGGGAGACACACCGAGACTAAGGGGAACAATGAAGGAAACGCTCAGACAGCAAGACTTGAACTTTGCAAACAGAAATGCGAACGGATAGGAAAGGAAACTGGGATGGATGGGTTGAGGAAATGGTCAGTAATCTCAACAAGGGTTTTGCATAGATGTGAGGAAGACGAAGGTTCTAAGGGCCTCAGGGGAAAGGGGACAGAAGATGAGATTTCTGGATGTAGCTGCTACGTACGAGAGGGTTTCAATGGTTAAGGCAGTACGAAGGGAAATAGATCCAGGGAACATCAGCGGTACCATTGTTTGCTACAGACTTACTGAGTCAAACACTAAGTTCCGACATTGGGCAGTGGCGTGCTGTTTCTCTTTGCAGCGAGTCCATTCTCCGCTACAGACATACTGAGTCAAACTGCTCAGTGGCGTGCTGACCGTTAATAACGCCAGAAGTCACATTCTTAGTCAAAATACTTTTTAAGTATTTTAAGTTGCAACATTAGGCAGTGGCATTTTCTTTGCAACGAAATCATAGTCTGCTAAAGAATGTAATGAGTCAAGTACACGCATTAGTGTTAAGCTGCTACATTGGTGAGTGAACAGTGGCGTTAAGGGACTATCATATAAAACGAAATCTCAGCGGAGTTAATATTTCTTACCGACTTACTAAGTCAATTAATGATTGCTCTTGTGTTGTGTGTTCAGTCAGTTTAGTCATTCCGTGCTGCCTTAAAATATATAATTTTAGAGGGTTATTTTGACTAAATATAGAGTTGAGTATTTTCACTCTTTATGATCTTTGGCGGGAGATCTCAAGGCAAAAGATTCTCAACAGAAGGACAGGAAGCATTTCCGAAATTTTATATGTCCTTAAGTATTTGTTGTATGTGGTTCTGATTTGTTGCTGTTGTGCCTAAAGGGGCAAAGCAGAGGGCGTTAACTCGCCTTGCAAGAGGACTGAGGAGTTTCGACATGGATTATTATGTTGGTATGTTATTTACTACTGAAGTATGACCAACTTAAGCGTGAGATTCATACCAAGCGACTTTCTGCCTATAATCTTCAACACAGAACACGCGGTAGCGTAGTTGGTTGAGGGGCTATGCTACAAGCCGGGAGGTCGCAGGTTCAAGTCCTGATGAGGTCATTGGATTTTTATCAATTGACCTAATCCTTCCAGCCACACTATAGCCCTGGGATCGACTCAGCTTCTAACATAAATGAGTACCAGGAATTAAATAAATAATTTTCCTGGGGAGTAAAGCGTGGCCTGCGCGTAAGGCTGCCAACCTTACCGCCATCTTTGAGCCGATTATCTAGATAATGTGGGACCCTCAACGTCTCACAACCCTATGGGGCTCCACGGCCTGTTACAGGGATAGCTTTACTTTCATTTTTTACTTTAATTTTCAATACAGAATTGGTTGCAAACCAGTGTTGTTTCACCTCTCACTCTACTGGGCAGTTGTGCCATGAAGCAGACTGCCCTATACGTCTTCTTCTTCCCTTGTCGTGTGTCTACCCTTCAATAAAATACCAAACACCCCCTCTGCTTTTCCCTTCAGCCATATCCGTTGTACTCACGACAATAACGCAAGAGAAGGGGGAAAACAGAAGAAGGTCTCCTGAGAAATCTTTCTTTATTCCTCGGAATTCAGTTACCTCCAGTGTTTTCTCCGAAGAAGTGAAATATTTTTTAATAAAAATCAATTCGAAAATATCCAATGTGAAATTCTCTTACATGCAGTAGGAAGAAGAAATCAATATTCTCCCTCTTCCTAATTAAACACCGTGAAAAGGAAGATGTATGGGGAGCGAGGGGGTAATACCTGGAAGAATTCTTACACTCATATCTAGACAGAGGTGAGTGGTCAGCTTCATGCCCCAGCAGATTTGTCCCCCGGGGAAGAAATTCCAGGGCACAGGGGTTGTACAGTAATACAACGAACCCAGTAGGGATTTGTTTCTGTCACGCCACGGCAACACACATAACACTGCAGAGGCAACCACGCGCACAGCTCCAGTATAACACATGTAACATCCGCGCAGTGGCAGCAGATGCAGAGCCACAGAATTGTAACGGATACAACTAAGATTATAGAATGATCATGACAAACAATGACGAGGTGGACAGGGCATGTAGAACGAATGGGGGAGAAGAGGAATGCATATAAGATATTGGTGGGAAAGACAGAAGGAAAGGATCCATTAGGAAAGCCAAAAGGTAGGTGGGTGGATAATATTAAAGTGAATCTTAGAGAGATTTTTTTATTGCTACTGGGGTGGGACTAAGTCCCTTGTACTGCGGCCACTTCTGCTCTATTGTACCAGCTCCAGATGATTGGTGAGGGTGATTGTCGAGTAATTAGTGAAATGAACATTGGCAGGGGAACCCGAAGTACTCGGAGAAAATCTGCCCCAGCGCCACTTTGTCCACCAGAAATCCCACTTGACCAGACCCGGGATCGGGAAGCCAGCGACTAATCGCTTGAGCTATGGCGCGGGCCATCTCAGAGAGATAGGATGGGGCAGTATAAACTTGATTGATCTGGCTCAGGATAGGGACCAGTGGAGGGCTCTTGTGAACACGGCAATGAACCTTCGGGTTCCATAAAGTGGTGGGAAGTTCTTGAGTAGGTGCGCAACTAGGAGCTTCTCAAGAAGGACTCAGCTCCATGAATCAAATTAATCATAAATAACATTTAATTACTTCTACGAACAAATAATTTAAGGAATTAATGTAAGAATTAATATCGGGTATAGACGTGAGACAGTACGAGCGCACAGCGGAACAATTTTAGCAGGGTTCCTACATACTTCAAGATGGCCGTATCCGGCCGTAACATGTAGCGGGCAAGATTAAGAAGCAGACCTATGAAAGGTACAGGTGTCCCTGTGCCTCGCCGCATTGATGTCTGACAGAAAATATGACGTCATGCCTCAAAATGCTGTACTTTGGTTTTGCGAAACGAAGTCCGTTATCAAATGGCAACGTCGTTACAGAACTGAATATGGGGAAGATGCAGCTACAGGTAATGCTATCCGGCGTTCGTTAAAGCAATTTGAAGAGACTGCTAATGTTCTGCACCGAAAGGGAAGTTGCTGATGTGATCCAGGAAGCTTGGACATTACGCACCATGAAGTTGTTTAGCAGTCTGCAATACTGATTGTATAAGTAACAGAACTTTATGAGCTTCTCTTCCATATTCCGTAAGCAGTTTATTTCTTTCTTTCCCGGGTTGAAAATTATAGGCTAAGGTAACCCCGACAATAATTTAGAATATTTGGACTTTCTTTTTTAAATTCCCATAGTTGGGGGGGGGGGGGGGGGGGCCGCCGGGGGCCACCGGGGATGGCGCGNACTACAGCCCCAGTGGGCCTAGGCCTACCTCCATGAACTTCTTCGTTCACTTCGGTTTTTCTAGATCTTACACATTCGGTAGAGCTCTTTGGGCGGGTGATCAGCTCGTCGCAAGGTCTCTATCTGTACACAAACACACAAACTAAACATCCATGCCCTGAGTGGGGTTCGAACCCACGATCCCGGTTTCCAAGCGAGCGAAGACAGTACATGCCTTAGACCGCTCGGCTACCGTGACCGGTGACCCAGGTGATTATGATAAAGAATTTTGTGGAATGAAGATTGGCAGGGGAAACCGAAGTACTCGGAGAAAACCCTCCCCAGCGCCACTTTCCCACCACAAATCCCACTTTACCAGACCGGGGATCGGACCCGGGCCGCCGCGGTGGGAAGCCAGCGACTAACCGCTTGAGCTATGGCGCGGCCTGTATTTGGACGTTACAGTGAAGAGAAAAGTCTCTTACCGCTGTCAGGACTCGTGCAGCCTGTACCTTGGTCACTATACCGACTAAGCCAACGCAGCTCCTCACATGCAGAACGGTGTCGCGGCGGGGGGGATAAGGGTAAAGGGAACAATGCTTTGAAGATGCGAGCTAAGTGACGTAGTTCTTTACGACGGTGGGGGTTCCCTTCCGTGCCTGACTCCTCCAGTAATGTACGGCCTAATGGAAGAGGATGCCTGGCATCACCTCGAAAGCGCTGAGCTGCATTACTAAGTGCTAAGGCCTTTATACTAAGAAAATTGTGCATTATGCAATGTAGTCTAGTTGTCAGAGTTCCTGCCTACAGATCCAGAGATCCCTGGTTCGATTCTCGGCGCCACCAAATTTTCTGAGTAGTAGTGGGTCTGGAACGGAGTCCACTCAGCCTCGTGAGGATAACTGAGGAGCTATTTCAAGAAAACAGCGGTTCCTGTCTGGAAGACCGAGATTAACGGCCGTGAGAATCTGTTGCGTTGATCACGTGATACCCTCTATCCGCAAAAGTTGGCACTAACTTCGCCGACAAGCTGCGGTCGCTCGGTCGGTATAGTTCGCTTGCGGACTACAGGCCACGGGGTTTGTTTTTTATTTACATGTTTCATATTATTCTCAAAATAAACAGCGGTCATAACCACATACCAGATTATATGGTGCCATGAAATGTTCTCAATATGATCTTCACCGCGTGAAAACCTCAAATCTTTTTTTTACCTCAGATTTGTGTGGTTTTTAGATCGTGAATTCTTTAGGACTCCACATTAGAACAAACTTTCGAACAGATAAATCTTAGTACGGAAGAAGAATCATAGAATGCTTTGGATAGGATTTTTTTTTTTAATTCGCTTAGTGGGGGGTGGAGGCCAATTGGGTCCACTCGGCACGGCGGCCAGTGATTGATCTATTGTAGCCTTCCCTGGGTGATTTTGATGATGGAGAATTTGGTGGAATGAAGATTGGCAGGGGAAACCGAAGTACGTGGAGAAAACCCACCCCAGCGCGACTTTGGCAACCACAAATCCCACTTGACCAGACCCGGGATCGAACCAGGGCCGCCGCGGAAGGCGCGGCCTTACACTGGATAGGATACTCCGAGACTCTACAAGAAGGATTAGATCTGTAAGCATATATTGCGGTTGCATCATTCGACTGCATAGGAATTGCGAATAAGGGGACTGACTGCAGAATACAGCTCCAGGTAAATCCTTCGAACCAATTCCGAATATCTGAAACGTCACCAAATATTGATATCATTTCTTAGCTTTTGTGGCGGGGGGGGGGATTCTGGTTTATTAAATGTCTCTCTTCTTACGTCAAGCGAACCAAACTGCAGCAAAGTGAATACGTTTCAGGGTTTTATTTTGTCACTCATAAAATCAATTTTAGAGTCTGTAGTCCGCTGGTACGTTGTGTATTGAAATTGTGTAACTGCATATGCAATCAGGCCCTGAGCCCTTATAAATCAAGGTACTCAGATTACATGGCTTATAAACCTACATAGGCAACAACGTTATATAGAAGTATGGGGGAGTAGTAGTAAAACTCCACGTATTTTTAACCTCATTACTAAACAGATGAGTGGGCAGTTTCAAGCTTAGGATGCTTTGCCATAAAATTAAATCTTCGCCGGGCAGACGGGTCTAACAGAAGAGCTCCAGTTTTGTGTCTGGAAGATATTCGGTTCCAATCTTAGTTGGAATGTCGGATATCCTGCCTGAGGTTTTCCTCCGTTCCTCCAGGCAAATTCCGGGATAATGCCGGGTTACATTGGGCCACGCGGTAGCGTAGTTGGTTGCGGCACTATGCTACCAGCAGGAAGGCCGCGGGTTCGAGTCTGAATGAGGTTGGTTTCTTCAATTGACCTAATCCTTCCAGCTGTACTATGACCCTGGGGTCGTCTCAGCCTCTAACATAAATGAGTACCAGGAATCTCCCTGGGGGGTTAAGGGCTGCCGGCGCTTAAGGCTGACCTTACCGACATCTGTGAGCCGATTTTCTAGACAATATGAGAGCCTCAACATCTCACAACCCTATGGGCCTCCACGGCCTGTTACAGGGAAAGTTTACCTTTATCTTAATTTACCATCCATCAACCATCCTAACATCCGGATGTACGTAGTGTAGCTGCTGACAGTGTCATAAAATAATCCACACACGGAAGTAGTGCATTATTTATTGTATACCTGTACAACCTGTTGTGTTTCACTATGTGATATTATTACACGGCTGTCAAAACAGTAAATTCCAAATAAATAAACTAATATTACTGCATTAATATTTGTATATTAATCTGTATATGATGTATGTTTCGATCCAGTTGGATCATCATCAGGCAGTTTTGATGAGATACAATTTCTTTATTAATATCCGTCACAACACAACAATATCAAGGTCAAGGCAAAGATTGGCTCGTGCCAATTTTGGCCTCGACCTTGATATAGTTGTGTTGTGACGGATATTAATAAAGAAATTTTATATTATAATACAACAGGATGCATGAAATGAAAATTTTGATGATACATGTACATCACTCGTTAATGAATTGTGTTTTAATTTGGATCCGTATAAGTTATTATATTAATATAAATTTCGTTACCAATTTCTACGTTTCCTTGCGTTAATAATTGTAATATTAGTCATAAAAATAAAACGTTACAACACTGTTCCAATTTCTGTCAAAATGTTAAAAATTTGTACTGTTAATTAATTCATTTTGATTAATTTTACACTGCAAATATTATGAAACGAAGTAAATGTCCGTTCTGATATGTCACTGAGTACAGAGTAGCTTTCTGTCTTGGGAGTAGACGTGGTTCTTAGTTTGTAACGTAGTTATTATGTGGGCGATTATTCGCGTGCAAGTGATGCTAACTTCT
Source organism: Cryptotermes secundus (assembly GCF_002891405.2). Classification (NCBI taxonomy): domain Eukaryota; kingdom Metazoa; phylum Arthropoda; class Insecta; order Blattodea; family Kalotermitidae; genus Cryptotermes; species Cryptotermes secundus. The sequence continues at coordinate 341,540 of NW_019743658.1, forward strand.
ATATATCGTCCTATTTATGTCTGTGGTGGTGTGAATAGTTGTGTGAAATTATTGTGTATGTTGTATATGTTGTGTCTTGTGTGGATATGTCATTTCTTCCCGCTGTTGGGTATTGTGATTTGTCCTGTTGTATGATTCTCTTAATAGTCTTCCTGTCTATCTATCTATCTGTCTGTCTGTCTATCTATCTATCTATTCCTGTTGCTCTCACTTGGTGCATAAATCATCCGTGAAACGCCACGTTTCATTTCAGTTTCGTAATCTTAGATATTCGGTAGGACTCTTTGGACAGGAGATCAGCCAGATGCAAAGCCACTACCTACACAGGGCAACACAAACACAGAATAAACGCGGACAAATATCCATGCTTTCAATGAGATTCGAAATCACGATCCCAGCGTTCAAGCGGGAGAGGACATTTCATGCCATTAATTAATTAAGTAATTTCGCATAGTGGGGGTCCACTATGTTCAGTAGGGTCCACTCGACACAGCGGCCACTGACTGGCCTACTATAACTGCCCCGGGTGATTATGATGATGGAGAATTTGGTGGAATGTAGACTGGCAGGGGAAACCGAAGTACTTGGAGAAAACCTGCCCCAGCGCCACTTTGTCCACCACAAATCCCACTTGACCAGACCCGGGCTCGAAACCGGGCCGCCGCGGTGGGAAGCCAGCGACTAACCGCTTGAGCTATGGCGCGGCCCTCATTTCATGTCTTAGACCTCGTGGACACTGAAATCGGCTGTCAATACAGTAACATTGGTTTACTTATTTGAAATTTATTGCTTTGAAGGCCGTGTAATATTAACATGAGAGAAGTTAATGTCTGTTCGCTCCTTCAGGTTGCGACTTGTCTTTGTGCTTCGGTAAGAGCTCTGACAAGCAGATAGAAACATTAACATTGTACGAGGCAACACAGGAATTTAAAAATGTTGTAGTAAATTAAGACAGAATATAACCCTTTGAGAAACGCCATATGTGTTCTTGAGCCAGAAATACTGTGCAGATGACATCTCAAGTGATTGTGCACCCCACATATGGTTTAGCTTACAGACACGTGGTAGCCCTGGGGGCTGCAGACAACTAGTACGGTATACGTATATACTTCAAGGGAGAGTCTTGCATCAACCGGCGTTTTATTTTCTGGGAGATTAAGAATTCTAGACGAACTATACCGATCGAGCGACCGCCGCTTGTCGGCGAAGTTAATGCCAAATTTACTGGATAGAGGATGTCGCGTGGTCAGCGCAACGAATCCCCACGGCCGTTAATTTAGGGTTTCTAGACTGGATTGTTTCTGTGTTCAACTAAGCACAACACTATAAAGGCGTATGTAGGCGTGTAGGTATAGCATTGCGAATTAACCGCAGCACTAAATGAAATTAATCGGTCAGCTTCATGTTACGGCCGCTTTACTCTGAGAAATGAGCCAACAGTACTAATGGGATATGAGGCTGTCTTTCCCGAGAATCGAACCCCGATTCCGCGATCGTCCAATTTGTAATCTAATCACTATAGTGCGTGAACTATCTCCGCTCCGTCCGTACTAAATTCGATTTTAAAATTGTAATCTCTTTGTAGAACTATGTCTTGTAGGATCTAACGTGTAGTCAGGCGAAAGTCAACGGAAGTTTGAGACGAATACACCGCCTCCATCTTCGGTAACTACATCCATCAAAGTCCTTCCTAAGAAATGATATTCCCTCACCTGGGAAAGATATTCTCCACGCTAAAAGTAATTACGATGTTCACAAGATCCGCCACTGGACCCTATCATGGGCAAAGTGAACACAGCCCACATTTCCAATCCCTATTTCTTCAAGAACTATTTTAATATTATCTTCAAAACCTTGTCATTTATGTAAGATTTGAGGTTCTAAATACTGTGAATATGATAACTCTCTTGGATTTAATTTTCTTACTGCTCTGGTTATGAACAGCAACGCCCTTCTGTGTTGTAATGACTTGTAGTTCGGTAGAAGCTAATCCACGTTTCGGAGGTACGTATTGCCTCCATCTTAATGCGAAGAGTAAGCAAAACAAGAATCCAGCAAGAAGCAGGTCGCCTGATTCTTGCCTCCGAAATGTCGGAGCAGTGGAACCGAAATGAGTGTACACGAAGTAGTATACAGCAGAGTGTATCTTCGTGAGTAGTTCTACTGACGTTTAGCCTGTAAATGAAGGTAGCGCATTCTTGTCAAATGTCCGTAACCGTCTACCTGACTATTCGACGTTGCGTCGGAGAAGATTAATATTATTCAGTATAATTTATGCTCTTTGTACCAGGATAAGAATTAATCTCACACATTCGTACCAACTACGGTCAGAGAAATGACATCACTCACTCACTCATGGAACTGAGCCCTTCTTGAGAAGCCGCCAGTTGCGCATCTACTCAAGAACTTCCCAGGATTTTAGGGAACGCGAAGGTTCATTATCGTGTTCACAAGAGCCCTCCACTGGTACTTGACCTGAACCAGATCAATCAAATCAATATCATACCATCTTTTTTCTCTAAGGTCCATTTTAATATTGTCCACCCACCTACGCCTTGGTCTTCCCAGTGGTCTCTTCCCTTTTGGCTTTCCCACCGATATCCTATATACATTCTTCTTCTTCCCCATTCGTGCTACATACCCTGCCCACCTCATCCTCCTTGACTTGATCATTCTAATTATACTCGGAGAAGAGCACAAGTTATGAAGCTCCTCATTATGCAGTTTTCTCCAACCTCCTGTCACTTCATACCATTTAGTCGAAATATTCCTCTCAGCCCCTATTCTCAAATACCCTCAGTCTATGTTCTTCCCTTAATGTCAGAGACCAAATTTCACACGCGTACAGAACCACAGGCAAAAATTATAGTTTCGTATCTTTCTAATTAGAATAATGATACGGGAAATTATAGTTCTTCGGCCCAGTAATGCGGAGTTTCCACACTTCGAATGTTGGGAACGGGAAGGGGAGTCGCGCGGTACGTGGACGGCACAAGATGGCGGCGCCGTAAGATTTACGGGCCCCTACAGAAGCGATAACATGTTTGGGGGTCGCGTTGGAAATAACAGGGCCGAAGGGGGGAGGAAGAGAAATATGGCACAACCTATAGCTGTAACAATAGACACACGAGCACTAGATAATGCACTGTGAGCACTTATATAGTTTCGTTGTACAGACACAAGACAACAATAAAAACTGTTTTCGCTGTAGGAAACAAAACAGGCCAACAAGGAACTATAATAGAATCTGAAGTTTTCGTAACTTCGAAGTGAAAATGAAAACTCTGATTCAGTTTACACGGTATAGATCAGTCAGTAAAGGGACGGGATAGCTCGAATGACAGGAATTCGATTCCTGTCACTGTTGTAAATTTTACTTCCCCAACACAACTTAAGAAGAAGCTCTAGACAAAAATGCCCCTATAATTGGTATCAGGGACAACTTCTGTGGAACATGGTCTTTCTTGAGAAGCCATCAGTCGCTTAGCTACTCAATAAATGGTCTGCATTTTATGGAACCCTATTTTTTATTTTTTTGTTGCTAGTGGAGTGGGACTAAGTCCATTGTACGGGGGTCACATCTGGCCTATCGTACCAGCCCAAGATGATAGGTGAGGGTGATTGTGGAGCAATTGGTGGAATGAAGATTGACAGGGGAAACCGAAGGACTCGGAGAAAACCTGCCCCAGCGCCACTTTGTCCACCACAAATCCCACTTGACCAGACCTGTGATCGAACCCGAACTCGGTGCTCAGTTGAAAGTCAGTCTGTAAAGAGAAGACTTAGTGTGAGCAAGACGGCTCAGTTGGAAGCGTGTGGCCGTGCAGAGAGGACGTGGGCGTGGAAGTTGAAGAATCTCCATTCCTAGAAGCCGTTACCTGGAAACGTCTGGTAACAGAGAACACTCGTGTGTGTGTGTAACGGTGGTTTGTAAAGTGTGGAGATTGGCGATGGCGCTATAATTGAGTATAATTACGAGCTGTGTATTAAAGTGGCCAATAAATTCAGTATTCAATCCAAAACTCCGTTGAGGATCACGCTGAATCATGACAATATATTTCGTATGAGCCTCAGGATGGACATTGTCTATTTTCTTAACACAAATTATCCATCCGTTTTTTGCAATAAAGATGCGATGTGTTTCTTGCAAGGTAGAAAATTAATTATTAAATATTATTCAGATGAATCTGAGGCCTCAACTGACAGCATGCAGCCCACGAATTATGAACTTTATCCTGCATTTCAAGAGGAAAACTCTGGAAATAATTAACTTCATATTAGGCTATTATTTTGTAGGATAATGACATGAAATCAAAGGTTATTACAAATTGGATAATAGCCTGTTGATTGCTGTGGGCTTAATGAAAATCCCTCTGCGTGATACCCAGTAAACTGTTGATGTGGGATATTTTCAGAGAGCTTACATTTATGGAAGATGTTAATGACATTCCATTTGAGCTAGGGGAAAATCAGCTTTATGGTATGTTTCAGCTATGAATATATGTATTTCTTCTATTTTCAGTTGATGGTGAGAGAAAATGTCACTATCCTAAAAGAGCAAGGGAATAATAAACGTCATTTCTCATTTGCTGTTCTGTCAATATATTTCCGAGTAAAGTCTACCTCTAGGTCAGACGGTTCTATTTATAAGTACGCGGAAGAATACTAAAATCTTGAATTTTGTTCACACACTATACTTTTGTGTTTCGAATTATTCTCAGAATAAAAGGCTGTGATTTCTCCACACAGTATTAACCGAATTAAGAAGTAACTCTCTATGAGACAGAAAGGTAAAGCTATCCTTGTAACCGAATTAAGAAGTAACTCCCTGTGAAAGGCCGCGCCCTAGCTCAAGAGGTTAGTCGCTGGCTTCCCACCGCGGCGGTCCGGCTTCGATCCCGGGTCTGGTCAATGGGGATTTGTGGTAGACAAAGTGGAGCTGTGGCGGGTTTTCTCCGAGTACTTCGGTTTTCCTTGCCAATTTTCATTTCACCAAATTCTCCATCATCATAATCACCCAGGGCAGGCTACAATAGGCCAATCAGTGGCCGCCGTGCCGAGTGAACCCAGCTGGACTCCACCCCCAACTAGCGAATTAAAAACACTCCCTGTGAGATAAAAGTAAAGCTATCCTTGTAACCGAATTAAGAAGCAACTCTCTGTGATATGGAAAGGTAAAGCTAACCTTGTAACGGGCCGTGGAGGCCCATAGGGTTGTGAGAGGTTGAGGGACATCAAGAAATATCCCAGTCTACACAGCCGTTTTCCGGGCCGAAAGTGGAACCCTCGACTTGTTGAGTATTAGGAACAGTTATTATCCGTTACACTATCACGTTCGGTGAGTCATATCAATGCAAACGTGTACGAATAATGCAGAGTTTTAAACTAAGCGCCTACTCTGTCTCGACACAGAGCGCATAGAAAACGACCATCCATTTTTTGTGTGTCGTTGCATGTATATTCTGCGAACGTACAGAGTGTTCAATGAAGGAGGAAACTTCGCAACACCCAATATTCCACACAGATTGCTGCTGTAACTGTAACGGCGCGCGTTTATCAGCGCGAATGACTCATTCTGCTATCAGCAGTTACAGCAGCAATCTGTGAGGAATGTTGGGCCGGGTCAGCGCTGTTGCGAAGTTTCCTCCGTAACTGAACGCACTGTATTCACCAAGGGGGGGGGGATACACTTACAGACACAGACACACCGACAGCAATTTTATCTCATAAGCCTACTTTATTTTTTTTTCAAAATAGAGAAAGCAGGCTAAAAACTTGAGTATTCTAAATCCTAATGTTAGTTGGAAAATTTACCACTGCAGTCCGCCACTGAAGAAAGATTTGTTACCGTCAAAGATAGAGGTCTCTGAGCACTGCCAGTGTTATTCCTAGTCTGACACGTAGAGACTTGGTTGTAGGAATTGCGGGAACGTAAGTGGAGAGGGGTATAAGAAATGTGTTTTAAGGGAAACCTGAGAATTGTAGACAATGTAAGGAAAATGAGCGTACTGATGGGGGAAAGAGAGGAAAGGGAGAGAGAGAGAGCGCGAAATATTGTCACACTCGGTTTGTGCTTCAGTTTTTCGGACTCAGACAAAGGCCGCAGTCATAGAAGGCGGTGGAGAATCTGCGCTCAGCTTCCTGGAATTTAAAAGAATTCAATTTCAGACTCTGGAAGGATAAATGGCGGCTGTTTCAAGACTGATAATTTACAGTTTCATTCAAGTTTGTAGTTTTACGGACACGGCGAGTGGTGGCACAATTCTGTTCTTGTAGACTTACACGTGTGTCTAACTTTTAAGTTAACAAGGCATAATAAAGAAACAAGTCTAAAATGAAACAATTTTTAGTTTATTTTTTAATCTATTTTTCCTACGATTCGATTTACTTCAGATAGCAGCGTTACTGGCTATGTATTTATTGATCGGTCTTCGATTTTCGACAAGGACAGGTATTTTCTTTTCTCCACCACGTTGAAACCGACTCTTGGGTTCACCAGAATTCTATCCAATGGGTGCCGGAAGCAGCAGTAGCGTTAAGCTCACCACTCATCTCTGTCCAGTGCTGAGGTTAGGAATTCATGGAGCGGCACCGCCGTTCCGCCTACGTCTTCTTGGCGTGGTGTTAACTAAGAACAGGGCAAATATTACTTTATTTCTACACGGAACAATAATACATTCACTACATTCGTCGTTGTATTCTTAACGTCTAGGTTAGTGTTGTAAAATACCGCCCTGAGACAAGCCATTTCCTGCAGCATAGCCAAGACCATCAAACACAACATTCACGACGAAAATACGTTAAAATAAGAACTTGATCACTGTACATGTTTGAACATCTCATATGTGCATCATCATCAAGGATTTTCCATCCTAATATTGTGCCGTATAGACCGGTTGCTAAGCGGTGGCCATATAAACAGCGGCCGTTGCTAGGTAACGTCCACAACGTACACGCATGCAACAATAGACCAACGGGTTATGCAACCCATTTCTAAACAACGGCCCGGTAAACACTTTTCCGCGGAAAAGAACACGTGCGCAACAACAGAAGAGCGGTGTTTTCAATGTGGTCCACACCGAGGAGTTTTCTTGAAGACAATTAAGTTGATCAATTCAACCCCGTGTGGAGGCGGGGTGGAATACTTCCAGCGTCACCCTGCGAGTCGTAGGAGGCGACGAAAAGGGAAGTCTCAAGTCTGAGACAGTAAAATATGGTCGCGAGTCCCGCGGGAATCGTATCCGAGAATGACTGCGCTGACGAGGGCCAGCAGCAGTTGCGAACGACAGACCCGTCCTCTTGTCAGAGAGAGCGCACCACATCAACAAACTCGCAAGTGCCTGACAGTGAAATTCTGGTCGTAAGCCCCAGATGGGAGCTTTATTCCAAAACAGACTGGCTGGCTGTCCGTCGGTCTTAACATAAGACTAACCAGTTCAGTTGAGTGATATTGGCCTAAGAGTAACGACGTGAGAGCGGGAAGCTGAAGAATCTCTATTATTAGAAGCCGTTGCTAGGGAATGACTGCTGAAGACACATCAGGCTGGAAAATAATTTAGTGGGTGATGTTGTGAGCTGTGAATTGTGAAGATTAGAAATCGCTCTGTAATTTATTGTAGTTACGAGTGGTGCAAAAAAGTGGTCAATAACTCCATTTCACTAACCCATACCCCGTCTATGGTCACACACCTAAATATGTGACAATATTCAAAGCTATTAATAGTCATGAAGTTAGTTCTTACATTTTAAAACCATATACCTTTAAGATAAATACAACATTTACAATGTTCTTATTACAGCCTCTATTATTATGGAACATCCCTGCTGATGTCATAAGTTATGACAGCCGAAACATGATGGATAATCAAGATCAAAGACGTATATATAGTGTATTTATAGATGCTATATAAAATGTGTCGATTAATATTATATGTAACTGAAGCAGCAGTAAATTACTTACTTACTTACTCATGGAGCTTAGCCCTTCTGGAGGAGCCGCCAATTCGGCAGCTACTCAAGAACTTCCCAGCATTTTAGGGAAGCCGAAGGTTCATTACCGTGTTCACAAGAGCCCTCCACTGGTCCCTATCCTGAACTAGATCATTCCAATCCATACCATCCCATTCTGTCTCTCTAAATCCATTTTAATATTATCCACCCACCTAACTATGACTCGGTCTTCCCAGTCGTCTCTTTCTTTCTGGCTTTCCCACCAATATCCTATACGCAACAGTGCATAATATCATAAATTAAAGTTTGCCATACCAGTTCAGCTTGTTTGCAGACAAGAAATGGAGCCTGCTCTGTTAAAAGTAAGAAAAGTTAAGCTGTCCCTATTTTTTAATACAGCACCACGCCATGAGGACGGGTGGACAAACTGAGGCATAGTTCCGCGTATTCTTATTTTCGACAATAAATCATGTGAGTGGTCAGTTTCACGCCCCACCCGTTTTATCTAAGGGAAAAGAACATCTAAATACTCTTTGGAAAAGGGACTAGGTGGACTTCAGAGCTAGTCTGGACGGTGTGAAGAAGAGACACGTCTTTTGACCCTGACAGGGATCGAATCCCGTTTTCCCTATCGTCCAGCCCGTAGCCTAGACACAATGGTGACTGAGGTGCACATCCGATCTGTACCGTTTTATTAGCTCTGGACCAGAGGAACATGTTTTATGAAAACCGTTAAGAAAAATAATGACTTCGATGTTTATTTCCAATGCTGTATATGTCAAATAGTGCCTGTAGACATAAAATAGTACGACATGGCATTTTTCAGTTGTTTCAGTCTATTTTATTCTTTCAGTGGTTGAAAATTTATTAAAAGACAAACATGATACGCAAGAAGCCGCCTTCCATCTTTAACCGGCCCTCAGGTGGTAAAATTTCGAACTGATTCAAACATTCGAACATCACTGACTTCGGGAACTTTCTCATTATCGGACTGAGTGGAGAGAAATGGCGTCAGAAGAAAGCATTATCACTCACGCTCTCTCTCTCTGCCTCTGCGCCAAAGATCTGACGTGATGTAATGAAAAGAGGTAAAGAACTAATTACATTTCCTTTCACATCACAGAGTTACAAAGACAGGGAGGAAGAGGCGCAGAGAATATTTTAACTAAACAGGAGGGGCGACAAGGTTCTATGTATCCAATATTTTACACTTTCAATTCATTTCTAAAGCTCACTCCTATATAAAAGCATATACAAAAGATAATGATCTTGATTTTATTGGCCATAAAAGGTTTTCTACTAAAAACACAAACAACAGCAGTAGGTTAATGTAAGCCTGTGTTCCTTAAAGAGGATCCACCATTTTAATTTACTTTTGCAAATGTAATTATTTAATTAAGTGTTTAAATGTTTTGTTGTTTGCGAATACAAAACGTATTCTCCTGTTCTAAGGCCAAGAGAGTCCTGTAATATACTACACAGTCTATTGAGACTATCACATGCTTTACATCTAACGTTGCATGCAGCAAGGACATAAAGAACATAAATTCTTATTGTGAAAGCAAAACATTAGTAGTTCGGTCATGAAATAAGAATTATATTAATCCTTTAAAGTATAGTGGTAAGTAGATGTAGCCTGTGTTTTAACAATAAGAACTCCGAATTTACTTACAGAGCACATTTATTTATATAGTACGATTATTAAACGAAAGAAACAATTACTTCCCTCAACAATATTAATAGGTTGGTGTTGGTAATGAAAAGACAGTGTGTTTTCTCTGCAGGTAGGTAAAAAAGTAAAGGTTTCTGAGGCCTATGGGGTTGTGAGATGTTGAGGCTCCCACATTTTCTAGACAATCGTCTCAAAAATGGCGGTAAGGTTGTCAGCCTTACGCGCCGGCCGTGCTTTATCCCCTGGGTACTCATTTCTGTTAGAGGCTGAGTCGAACCCAGGGCCATAGTGCGGCTGGAAGGATTAGGAAAATTGAAAAAAAAAATCCACTTCATCGGGATTCGATCCCGCGACTTTCCGGCTTGTAGAGTAGTGCCTCAACCAACTACGCTGCCGCATGCCCCCTCTGCGCAGGTAGAAACTTAGTTTTAAATTATCATTTACATAATTTCAATGTTCTATTGTTTACAGTACAGCTTTCTACAAGTCAGTATACACGCACAAGGTACTGCGACCGGTCGTTTCGACGTAAGTTTTATTGGTTTTCCTTCGTCTTCAAGCAAATGCCGAGTTGGTTGCTAGGTTCCACGTAGCTACTGTGTGCATCTCATGCATACCTCACGATTTAAATTTATTTACTCGTATTTATACCTCTTGCTGTAAGTAACTCCATGGAGTTGAGCCCTTTTTGAGAAGCCGCTAGTCGCTCAAGAATTTCCCAATATTTTATGGAAATCTTAAGGTTCACTGCCGTGTTCACAAGAGCTTCATTTGTTCCTATCATGAGTAAGGATCAACCCAGTCCACCCCATCGCATCTCTCTAAGATCCATCTTACTACTACTCTTCCACCTACGTTTAGTGTTCTCTTTATTTCTGGCTTTTCCACCAAAATCCTATATGTATTTCTCCTCTCCCCATGCGTGCTACAAGCTCTGCCCATTTCCCTCTTGCTGTAAATTCAACAAAATTATCTTTTTAAATTATGCAATTCATCATTACCTTATCTATCAATGGCTCTATAGCCCTTTGTTTGACCATGGCCGCTTTTTGAGTTTAGATCTTTTACACAGACGGTAGGACTCCTTGGACGGGGGATCAGCCCTTCGCAAGGCCGCTACCTACACACAGGACAGCACAAATACAGAATAAACGCATACATACATCCATGCCTTGAGTGAGATTGGAACCCATGATCCCAGCGAGGGAAGACAGTTCCTCGTGGCTACTGTGATCGGCTAGTCGTTACTCAGAATATAAAAATTCCGAAGTTCATGTTTCACTCCACTCGATCTTGCCATTTTAACATTTCTACTTTCATGTTACCATTATCAGAATGAAGAGCCAGTTAAGGCTGAAGACTTAAGCAAATGTTGCACTTTTTTTCGTCCCATGGTGAAGTGTGTCTTGACTTCTCTTTACGACTTTCCCTCTTTACCTATACGTCTAATCTTCTTTTGTTACATTTCTCTTTCAGGCTTCGAAGGAGGAACAGAGATGACAGACCAGGCGAAGCTGCAGCCATCCTAACTTAAACAGAAATTAGGAATTCTGAATTTCTTCCGAATTACGGTATGGAGCGATCGCACCTATCCAACTAGGTACATATTCACACCCAGGTATGGAGTTCCCTTTCTGCACGCAACCCACCAGGCAAACTGCTGAGACATATTCAGATTCGCTAATTCGAACTAGCAGGAAGTCCTTCTTGGGAGGGATACTTTAATGCAAAACATACGCGGAATGCCAGAAACAAAAACGCAGAGGGCCAAGCTATGCAAATTTATTACATAATAGCAGTCGCGGCGTATATTGCAGATGACGCCATCACCGGAAGTGACATCCTGGAATCTGTTACCCGACATTATAATACTCTTTTACTCCCATCATGCAATGCGAACATCAGGCTAACCGTCGCACCGGTCGGGATCAGCCTGTCGCAAGGCCGCTACCTACACACAGAACAACAAAAACACAGAAAAACTTAAAACGACATCCATGCCTTGAGTAGGATTCGAACCCAAGATCCCAGCGTTCGAGCGAGCGAAAACGGTTCATGTCTTAGACCGCTCGGCCACCGTAGCAACTTAAATAACCCTCCTGGAAATGTCCTTGAACACACAAAACTTTTCTTCCGTTAGGTCGCCTGTTGAATGTAAGAGTCCACTTGGTGCACTGGCCACTAATGGCCTACTGTACCAGCCCCGGATGGTAGATGATGAGTGTGGAGCAGTGTGTGGAATGAGAATTGACAGGGGAAACCGAAGTACTCGGAGAAAACCTGCCTCAGTGCCACTTTGTCCACTTGACCTGGTCCCGAACCCGGGTCGCCGCGATGGAAAGCCAGCGACTGACCGCCTGAACTCTGGCGCGGGTCCTAGTTAGTCGGTTAAAATCACAGAAAACAAGTCCGTAGCTGTAGTTTCAGTTTACTGTGATGTTTACACGCACACAGAGCAACTAGGGCATGTAAACTGGCAGCAGAAAGTGAAACACTGATAGGGCAGCTCTTGGAGACAGCAAGAAACTTTATCTCCACCACTACTACTACTATTACTACGATGCGGAGATGCTATGAGAGACATGAGTCACGATCCTTAATAGTGAGTCCTGGTGACGTCACAGATGCCCCCTAACCAACCCTAGTGCAAGTGTTGGAAGAGGGGTCGGCTGATATATCTCCGTTGTCAGTTATTCTGTAACAACTTATTTTTAAGCACTCTATCCTAATGAAGCACGTACATGCACTGTATTTATGCAACAGCTGAGAACAGAAAACAAAAAGTCTCCTGAGATACTGAACAGTCCATGAAGATTTGCTCAACTATAAACGGAATAAGCACAGGGAGGAGAAAAGTGATGACTCTCAGGGCGTAGAAAATAAATGATCGAGAGAGGGGAAACGGGACGATAACGTGAGCTCAACAAACGGAATGACGACAGTGGGCATGTTGGTAACACTGAGACAGCACCGCGCTTACAACCCTTATGGCGCCCCTCCTGAAGATGAATGTTAGAGGGGGGTTGAAGGGGTTGAAGAGGAGGGGGAAGCACACGTTGGGTTATAGCAAAACGTGGAATAAACCCCAGGGAGTTAAGAGGTCATCGGGTGGGCAGCTGTGCCCCTATTGCAAGGAGTTTTGTTGGGAGGGGGCACCGCTTCAGGGCTACAATAAAGATATTCTCCCAAGCAACTTCACGACTGCAGTGTATAGGGGCTTAAGGCACCCCTCTAACCCTGCTACTTAATTTATGTTACAAAGAAATCCCTTGCCATTCCCGCTACCCGTACTGCACCTACTGTCGTTTCTAAATCACTCCCAACAGGCAAAGAAAAGGTATTTACTAGTGAAGCAAAAAAAGTCTAAGACTTAAAAATAAATATATTGTGACGTATATGACCATTGGTAGGGCTCTTGTAAACACGGTAATGAACCTTCGGGTTCCGTAAAATTCTCGGAAATTCTTGAGTAGCTGCAGAATTGGCGGCTCCTCAAGAAGGGTCAGATCCATAAGTAAGTAAGTATGACCATTGGTAGACAACGGTTCGGTAAGCACGTTCCCACGGCAAAGAATAGACACGGAATAGTTCACTGTTAGACAACGGTTCGCTAAAAGCGCGTTTCGTAGCAACATTCGTAGTCCAGTAAGAAATGGAGCGAGTTGTAGTCATTGATTGGGAGCCGTTATAATTGATTGTAATTGTAAAGAAAGTGTCAATAAATCCAATCATTCAATCCGGAACCCGCTATTATTAGTCACGGAGCCCCGGACATGTGACAATATGGTTTTCACATATTATTCACGGTCTCATGCCCGTCGCAAGGCCGCTACATGCCCACAGGACAGCACAAACAGAATAGACGCATACAGACATCCATGCATCGAATGGGATCTGAACTCACGATCCCAGTGTTTGTATGGGCGAAGACTGTTCATGCCTTAGACCGCGCGGCCACTGTGATCGGCAAGCAGTAAAACTACGTTCAGAAAAAAAAAGGTACCTATAGAGCGTATTTAAATTTCCTTTTAATTGTTTACCTACCCCCGTACTATGACTTCCTGCTAATTATGATGGTGTTTTGATGTCTGGAGGCAATCTGTTAATATCCCTCTTAAAATTACGGTCTTCCTTATCGACAGGCGTGTCAACTTGTAACATTAACTTATTCAACTTTTTGGTGCTCCTGGTTCATGAAAGTACAGAGTGTTCATAAAATCACTACGTGTTTTGTTATTGTGCAAATCATTATTTCCGGCGCTAAGTAGCTTCGATATTGAAAGCATCATTAAACAACATACCGAACAGAAATGAGGGTGCCGGGATAGCTCAGTCGGTATAGCGACTACCTACGGGCTGGAAGACCGAGGAGTCGGAGTTCAAGTCCCGGTAGAGGCAAGAATTTTCTCCTCTCCAAGTCTTCCAGACCGGCTCTGGGGTCCACCCAACATCCAATCCAATGGGTACCGGGGGCTCTTTCTTCGGGGGTAAAGCGACCGGGACATGAAGCTCACCACTCATCTCGAACTAGTGCTGAGGTCAAGAAAATATGGGTCTATACATCCACGCCCCCACACGCCTTCTTCGGGTAATGCTTAATTCGTTAAGCACAGGGACAAATTTACCTTTTTCCCCCCCTTGGCACTACAGCCCCAGTGGGCCTCGGCTCACCTCCATGAACTTCTCCGTTCACTTCGGTTTTTCTAGATCTTACACATTCGGTAGGACTCCTTGGGCGGGTGATCAGCTCGTCGCAAGGCCTCTACCTGTACACAAACACAGAGAA
>NW_019743658.1:356095-434192 GCF_002891405.2 Cryptotermes secundus
CTTAGACCGCTCGGCTACCGTGACCGGCACAAATTTACCTTTACCTTACATAAATGAAAAGAAAAAAATATCACTAATTGATTTGTCGGTAGATCCAGAAATGTGAAATATCCTTCCAGCCTCTTCGCTGATTTTCCTTGAGTGCAATAGTACATTCATTTTCGATGGTGTCCTGCATAACAAGTAAAAGCTGCTATAATTTCCGGAAATTAGGCAGGGAATTTATGGACACTTTGCGTTCTCTGCCTAAACTTTTCCTCATTTTTACGGCTGCATCATCAGCTAACACTTCATGCCCGAGAGATGGCCACGGGGGCGCACTAATTTCACGTAATAAAATAGCAAAACCTGCTATGGCCTAATCCCGAAGATAACTACGGGAATCGTACATATTCTCTCTTGAGTGATAACTGTTGCATTCTCGAGTCAACAGACATACGCCTGTATAGAGAAACTTATTGGGGGAAAATTAATAGTAAAAATTGAACCGCATATGGAAATGGACACGTAGGGCTAATATTGTGGCTTGTAGACCCGTTACTAGGCAATAAGCAGATATACAAGAGCCGTTGCTAGGTCATGGCTGTAACAGACGCACCCAGCAATAGATGAATTGCTTGAAGCGGTGTTTTCTGTGCGGTCCGTGCCGAGGCTGTATAATGAGGGCCAAAGTTGAAAGACAGTTAGAAGCGTAGGAGGTGAGATAGCCGCCAGCCTGGGGGTTAGTCATTTGGAGCAAGCTGACAGTCGTCAGCCGGTAAGAACGTGAACACGTAAGTAGAGGACACTGTTAGATCCGCCAGCAGGCAACGCCTGATGAAGACACAGTAGCCTGAGAAGATTTTAGTGCGTGCTGTAGTGAAATGTAGAGTGTGTCAATTAGAGACAGCGCTATACTTACTTGTAGTTCCGATCTTTAAGTGTTCAATAAATCCAATTACCAATTAAAAAACGTCTACAGTCACTGAATCACGTGACATTATTAAGAATGTTATTACACACATTTGTGTGTAACGTAGGAAGTAAGATTATGATCTGGTGTGTAATTTAATATATTTTGGTGGATGGATACCAAGGTTTCGGAGGGCCATTCTACCTCCGTTTTCAGGATTGCCTCCAGTAGCCAGTTTTGTTATTAGCCTCCCCGTTCTCTTATAATAGATTTAGGTCATTTTTAGAATATGGGCATATGCCTAATCTACAATTCATATGCAGCTCTGAAAAGTTCTACAGAAATGCATGTACTAAATAAACATGATGGGCAGCGCCATAGCTCAAGCGGTTAGTCGCTGGTTTCCCATCGCGGTGGCCCGGGTTCGATCCCGAGTCTGGTCAAGTGGGATTTGTGGTGGACAAAGTGGCGCTGGGGCAGGTTTTCCCCTGCCAATCTTCATTCCACCAATTGCTCCACAATCACCCTCACCTGTCATCTGGGGCTGGTACAATAGGCCAGAAGTGGCCGCAGTACAAGGGACTTAGTCCCATCCACTAGCATTAAAAAAAGTAAACATTATTTTGTTGGCTTACCCATGGCTTTCCGAATTCCAAGTAATGATGATGACGATTCTGTCATTTCGCCATCGCACCTGAAACGGGAAACACATCAGTCACCATTACTGACATCATGAATGAACTCTTTGTACCTGATACCTACCGCACACAGTATATATATGTTGACAAACGTTGACTTGTGGAGCATTGGGGCGAGAGGGGTAGGGGGCAGGAATAGAAGAGTGGGGGGAAAGGGTAAAGCTATCCGTGTAAAGACCATGGAGGTCCATATGTCTGTGAGACGTCGAGGCTCCCACATTTTCTAGACAATCGACTCACAGATGGCAGTGCAGTTATCAGCTTCTATCCACCATTAACCCCCAGGATTCCTGGTACTCATACTTGTTAGAGGCCGAGTCGACCCCATTGTCATAGTGAGGCTGGAAGAATTAGGTCAATTGAAAAAAAAATCCAATGACCTTATCGGGATTTTAACCCGCGACCTTCCGGCTTGTAGCATAGTGCCTCAACCAACTACGCTACCGCATTCTACAGTAGAAGAGTAGGTAAACAGAGGAATTCATGGAATAAGTGAGAGACACTTTATTGCGCGGGAGAGAGACTAATTCCTGGGGCTCTGATAAGGGAAGTATGCAAGTGAAGACGCTATACAACTTAAACGCAAGGTCTTGATACAGGGACCGCGGAATTAATGGAGAGCTGAATAATTTAGAGAGATAATTTGATGGCCTTTACGAGTGAGGGGTTTAATTCTGATGGAGTGGGAGGTCTGCATAAAGAGTGTACAGTAGCAGCAACTAGGGACTTGTGAACCTTGAAGACAGGGGACACCAACAGAGCCTGAGTTCGAAGAGGGGGAGGGACGATAAATTGGAGGGGGAGAAGTGGGAGACAGTACATTTTAAGGGGGGCAGAAAACAGTTTTATGGCTTGGAAGGTTCCTGTGTCCCCTTGTCTTCATAGTAAATGTACGTTGTAAAAGGTGAAAGGTAAAGCTATCACTGTAACAGGCCGTGAAGGCCCATAGGGTTGTGAGAGATCAAGGCTTCCACATTTTCTAGACAATCGGCTCATAGATGGCGGTGAGGTTGTCAGCCTTACGATCCGGCCGCCCTTTACCCCCAGGAAGATTCCTGGTACTCATTTCTGTTAGAGGCCGAGTGGACCCCAGGGCCATAGTGCGGCTGGAAGAATTATGTGAATTAAAATAAAATCCAATGACTTCATCGGGATTCGATTCCGCGACCTTCCGACTTGTAGCATAGTGCCTCAACCAAAAACGCTACCTCACGCTACCTCGTGCACCACAGGTATGTTGTAGTGAGAGAGAGAGAGAGAGCGCTCTGGGGTTAGCGTTGCGAGGAATGAACTGGGGTAAGGTTTGAGCTACATGAGCGCACTAGTTGGAGTTGAGTAGTCAGCTTCACGCCACTGCCGCTTTACCCTCGGGGAAAGAGCCCCCCGGTACCCTGTGGATAGGAGGTTGGGTGGACCCCAGAGCCGATCTGGACGATATGGAGAAGTGAAAGTTCTTGACCTTACCGGGACTCGAACTCCGGCCTCGCGGTCGTTCAACCCGTAGCCAGTCGCTATACCGACTGAGCTATCCCGGCTCTATATCACATTATGCCCAACTATTTAATTAACAAACCTTATGGAGCTGAGTCCTTCTTGGGAAGCTGCCAGTCGCTCAGCTATTCAAGAATTTCCCAAAATTTACGGAAGCAGAAAGGTTATCACCGTGTTTACTAGACGCTCCACTGGTCCCTATCCTGAGCCAGATGGATCCAGTCAATTCAGTTCTATCCTATCGCTAAGATAAATTTTGTATTATCCTCCCATTTACATCTAGATCTTGCTATTGGTTCTCTCCTTCTAATTTCTCTGATTTTAAAGTTAAATTGTCTCTGTGTTTAACTAATTAAGCACTAAGCCATGAAGGCGCATGGGGCAGTGGATGTATAGGTTCGCGTTTTCTTCACCTCGGCACTAGTTGGAGTTGAGTGGTCAGTTTCACGGCCCGGCTGCTTTACCACAGAGGGGGCCCCTGTTACCCATTGGATAGGAGGCTGGGTGAGCCCCAGAACCAGTCTAGAAGACGTGAAGAAGAGAAAATCCTTGACCCTACCGGGACTCGAACTCCGACCTCTCCGTCGTCCAGCACGTAGCCAGTCGCTATACCGACTGCGCTATTGCGGTTCCGCTTTGTAAAATACACTTCTAAGTTTTCATGAAACTCAACAACGGAATTTAGTACTAAAATACGTATCACAGCTCACTCCCTCACTCACTCACTCACTCACTCACTCACTCATGGAGTTGAACCCTTCTTGAGAAGCCGCCAAATGCGCAGCTACTCAAGAACTCACAATTTTGTTGACGCCAAACGTTCAGTACCGCGTTCACAAGAGCCATCCACTGGTCCCTATTCTGAGTCTGATCAATCCAATCCATACAATCCCATCCTATTTCTCTAAGATCCATTTTAATATTGTCCACGCACATACGACTTGGTGTTCCCAATAGTCTCTTTCCATCTGGCTTTCCCACCAATATCCTGTATGAATTCCTCTTCTCCCCCATACGTGCTACATGCCCTGCCCATCTCATCCTTCTTGGCTTGATCATTCTAAATATGAAATAAAATGTTAGTATGGATAGTGCACATTTCGAGAGACAAAACTGAAAATTTAGGCGAGATCGATTTTCTTAAATTACGGACCTCTGGGTTGTGACACAGTGTAGTTTGGTAGAGAGCACCAACGTGTAGAATGAACCTGCTTCATAGATGTTAAAAGCGCAAGAAATCGTATATTTAGAAGTTTCCTTTCCTGCCGCAACTGAAAACTTGGGTAACACTTTCAACCCGTTTATAAAGGACGACTTTGTTACGAAGAACAGTAGTTCTGTCGCCAATATATTACCATTAAATTATGTATGGAACGGGATGTCTTCATAGAAATGCAATGAGTAAACCTTCCTGGTATGACGTAAGCGTTCTGACAGGTAGTTTGGCTCCAGCAATGGCATTAACCTTGTTCTGACGGTTAATTACGTGTTGAAAGCCACCGAACGATATTTCATTCTGCACACGCCGTTTGCTTATCCGAGTGGAGTGACTGCAGAATTCACAGTGCGGAATTGCAGAAAAGATCCAGTTCACGTTTCCTTTCTCATTGCAGGCGAACACTAGGATAGTCAAAGCTATGCCTGTAACAGGCCGTGAAGACCCATAAGGGTTGTGAGACGTCGAGGCTTCCACATTTACTGACAGTCGGCTTACAGATGGCGGTGAAGTTGCCAGCCTTACGCGCCGGACAAACGCCTTTTATTCCCAGCAAGATAACGTATTGTGACATGACGCCTGAGATCCGGAATAGTTCACTGGTAAGCAACGTCTCTGTAAACACATTCTCGCGGAAGAGAAAGCGCGCAACAATAGAAGAGCGGTGTTTTCTGTGTTCCGCGCCGCGCTCATCGCTACACGAAGTTGAGGCAAACACATATCTGCAGCTTTGAATTAGCATGAAACAATTGAGGAAGCGGTGTTTTCTGTGGGGGTCGCCCTGAGGCTACATAACGAGGATCTCAAGTAGCTAGAAGTAGAACTGGATCGAGTTCCGGAGTTGACAGTTGCAGCAGAGAATTGACAGAGCCTTCAGAGTTGACAGAATAATTGAGAGTAAAGACAAGAAAGGAATTAGGCTGTGTAAAGAAGACTTCAAAGTGCGTTGCAGTGACAGTGAGACTGCTATAAATCCGCTGTCAGGATATGACCAATGAAGACTGATAAGACTTGGCGTGTCCTAGTGATTTGTAAAGCGTGTAGATCAAGCTATGTGTAAAATGTCAATAAAGCCAATCGAAACCCCGTCTGTAGGCCACGCATACACACTACACACGACATTATTTCCATAGTGGGATCTGTATCCCATGAGGACGTGAAGTTTCTTCTCAGGCTTCCGAGAAACTGACCGATAGTCGAGATGTTAAATTAATTTAAAAAATTTAAAAGTGTGAAGCCTGATGGAGAAAGAGAAAGAAAGAAAAGAAAGAGGATCGGAGAGTAACGAGAGACAAAATATTTTTACAGGGGAAGTGCAAAAATATATGAATTTCCAGGTTCGCAGGGAATGTTAGCTCTTTCTTCTGGTTATGATAGCTTACAGATAAGGTAGTGTGTTGGGAAGTGAAGAAGGGTGAAGCGTGGAGATTGGCTTGCTTCAGGTTATGAACAGAGGAAAGGAAATGGGCGGGTCTGTGCTGTGTAAATCGGCATCTCGACATTTAAACTGAGAGAAACGCACCAAAGCGAATGCCCAAATGATAATGCAATATACAGTTACTTATTACTAACACAGAAAAGACAGCGCCTCCGCGCTGTTTAGGGAAATAATCACTCTTTATTCTTGGAATCGTAAATTATTCATAAATGCATTTCTGCAGGCACAATTCAGAGCGTCTGAACATTACCTAGTTAAACTGGTGGTTAACTCCGTAGTTTTAGTCCGCAAAGAACTATACCGACCGAGCGACCACCGCTTGTAGGCGAAGCTACTTCCAATTTTTGCGGATAGAGGGTATTGCGTGGTCAGCGCAACAAATCTCCACGGCCGTGAATCTCAATTTTCTAGACCGGAGCCGCTATTTCCTTGAAATAGCTCCTCAATTGCCCTGACGAGGCTGAGTGGACCCCGTTCCAGACCCACTACTTCTCAGAAAATCTGGTAGCGCCTGGAATCGAAACCGGACCTCTGGAACAGTAGCCAGGAACTCTGACCACTAAACCACAGAGGCGGTGTTAAAACTGGTGGTACATATAGTAACCACTGTGCTTCAAAGAATGATCATAAGATGTGATATTAAATTACAAACATAAGGTGTAACAGGAAACGGAACTTATAGTATCAATAAGGACTATAAGTAATTATTGTCTGAATCCTATATCACATTTAACAATTTGTATGTACAAGTTGGGGACCTGCATCGTTTTTATTGAAATCGAGGGGATCTCAGAATAGAGGTGTTTGGAGACCACTGTGTTAACCACATAAAGCACAACAGTTAGTATTTGTACCACCTTAAACATCTTTGAATTTTACTCACAGTGTGTTTATGCGTTTTATATGATTCTCAGAATAAACAGCGAGTACTTCCCTAAAAAGCATTAATTAATCGGTGGGGAGGTAGTGCACTTTTCTGTGAGGGAAGAACTGAACTCTTAATGCTATTTAAATCAACTTCACGGTTCAGATGTTTAATGAAGATTCTATGTAGATCACAAGCTTCTGATATACACCGACTGCATTCACGGCAATGTTCAAGTACATTAGATACTAAACAATAGTACATATAGTCCGTGTCAGCTTATGCAGTGCGCATGATCAGAAATTTACGAGCGCTGTCACCTGTCGGATGGAGAACAAGAGACATATTGGTGGAAGGGGGAGAGGTTGAATTCACATTCGTGCTCAGTCAAGTCAGCGGACCGCAAAGAGAATATAGCAGCTATGTCAAATTCATGTGTGGTTTGTTACGCGTTACGACCTTCTGTTGTCTGCTGTTCCTCACGTGTGTATTCGTGGCTTTCATATTGTTAACAGCTACCATGCATGATGGTCAGAACAGGATTATAATGTTACGTAAGAAATATGAGGATTGTCTTTTACGTGACATGAGCGTTAAATATGCTCTTTACGGTTGTGACTAAGATATGTATTCATGAAAAGAGGCAGACAATAAAACATAAACTCTGGATAAAATTCTTTCTTTTCGTATGGTAACTAGTTTTGGTTTCGTAATATTATGAAGGACGAGGCCACTAGGAAGACGTAGGGGCACAGCGAGGATAATATTAAACGGGTCTTATAGAAGTAGGATGAGAGGGCATGGAGTGACTCCATCTGTCTCGGGTTAGAGACTAAAGGCGAGTTATTGTAAACACGAAAATAAATATTCGGGTTTCATATAAAGCGAGGAATTTCTTGGCTATGTGAGCGACTTTGATATTAAAATGACTCTACTCCACGGATATTCATCATCATCACGACGACCTTCTTCTTCTTCTGTTGCTGTTCGTCCCACTTGGAGCATAGCGCATCCGTGAAACGTTTCGTTTCACTTCAGTTTCTTAATCTAAGACAGTCGGTAGAATTCCTTGGACGGGGGATCAGCCCGTCGCAAGGCCACTACATAACACAAACACAGAATAAACACAGATATCCATGCCTTTTTTCAATTGACCTAATCCTTCCAGCCACTGTATGGCCCTGGGTTTAACTTAACCTCTAACAGAAATGAGTACGAGGAATCTTCCTGGGGAGTAAAGCGCGGCCGGCGCGTAAGGGTGACAACCTTACCGCCATCTTTGAGCCGATTGTCTAGAGAACATGTGGGAGCCTCAACGACTCAAAACCCTATGGGCCTTCACGGTCTGTTACAGGGACAGCTTTACCTTTACCTTTTTAAGAAACACAGCATCCGAAAGTACGTATTTCAGACGCTCTAATCTCAGGGGAAAAAAAATATCGGGACGATCCATCAAGTGTAATATATTAAAATGAAAACAATATACGGAAAGGAAGAGAAGGAACATGTTTTTCTATAT
The DNA here is from genome assembly GCF_002891405.2 of Cryptotermes secundus. Lineage (NCBI taxonomy): Eukaryota > Metazoa > Arthropoda > Insecta > Blattodea > Kalotermitidae > Cryptotermes > Cryptotermes secundus. The sequence continues at coordinate 364,215 of NW_019743658.1, forward strand.
CATGAAAAGGCTATCAGACGAGTGGGTTAAATAACTAAAAAAAATTTGGAGAAGACAGAATGTCCGAAACACGTGATGGAAGCAAAACAGGGCCTTTACTGAAATACGAAAGTGATACTGAATTTAAATAAAGGACACATTAAAGAAAATTATAACTAAGGAGGACTTAAGAGTCCTTCTCAGTCTGTTTAATATTTATTCTGACGGCAGCCTGAAAGACGCAACAGACCCAGGAACTAGACAAGGAAAATCACGCTTCGCGGACGATCAAATTTAACACAAGAGAGTCGCACTAATTCACAGCGTCCACTTCATAATCTATACAGTTTTAGTAAAAATTCATAACTTGAAAATTTCAACTAAAAAGAAAGTTTTGGCCTTCAAACGAACATTTCTGTTTAAACTTAGAAATTATCGATAAAAATGTGTCAGAAGGGGACATCTCATTTTAATTATTTAAGGCGTGGCGTATGCGTCAGACAAAGCCTTCCATGACAAACTCAACAAGTATGATAGATTATTTGTTATTTTTAGAAAAACCTTGAAGACTAAAACAAGAAAAGAAGCACAACTTAAATTATTTAAAATGGCGCACTGCCAACTTTGCTATATGTAAATGGCTCTTTGATACGTAAAATAAGGAACAAATATAATACAAAGTGATTTAAATTATTGTCGGAGTTTCCATGGCCCATACACAAAAACACCGACAATAATTTAGAATCATGCTGTATTTTAGCGTCCTGTTGCACTGATTCATATCCACAAAGTGTATATATTAACCGTCTTTTAGTGCATACAGTTTCACTTGTCACTTCACACTACATGTTTCGGCATCATTCTGCCATCCTCAGGTGGATCAATCACGTTAAACCATTGCACTGCCTGCCATCAAGTGTACATTTATAAAATGATATAAAATGTGTGTTCGTCGTTGTTCAATAATAAAATTTATATATTACAACTTGTTAAGATCTATCATCTTACATGCCGTATATCAAACTCGTGTGTAATGTCATTCATCCGCTATGGGAGTCGTTGTTATGTTTTAATTGTGTATATACTGTGTCTTATGGTGTGTCTTTCTTATATGGCTGCGTGTGTTGTATTGCTTGACGTATGTGTATGAATCGTTCTGTATAATCAGTTAAAGACCGCACCGGTCTACATTAATTTAGGAATGGAGAGTCCAGTCGGCCTACGGGTTAGACAGAAGGGGTTCGATTCGCGGAAGAGGCAAAGAATCCTTATTTTCTTGTAATTTATATTATCCTTAAAGTAACATCATATACGTGGTCTGACAATAAAGTTCACGAACTAATCGCGGTGAAAGTGATACATATCTCATTGTTAAACATCACTGCGGTTGCCTTCAAAGTATTCCACTTGGGAAGCTATGCACCGATGTCAGCGCCTAGTCCACCCTTCAAAACAATTTTGGGACTGGTTTTGTGGAATGGCTTTCAGAGCTGCCGTCATATTATTCCTGATGTCATCAGCGTCATCAAAATGCCTTCCTTTCAATATTTCCTTTATCTTCGGCAAAAAAAAAAGTCACTGGTGGCTAGATCCGGTGAACAGGGAGGGTGTTCCAACAGAGTTATTTGTTTACCAGCTAAAAGTGCCCTCACAGACAGTGCCGTGTGAGCAGGTGAATTGTCGGGATGCAAGACACCAAAACACACGCAGACAATAATAGACGCCACTCAGAAATAGACTGCCATAGATCAACAACAACACAGCTGTGAAACGCTGATATGCCAAAGTCATCAAACCATGCTGATGTCATGCTGCCACGACAAACACATAGTAGCGAGTTCACGGACTTTATTGTCAGACCTCGTATGTCAGGGAGTGTTAAGGCTCTCCTATTCTGGCTATAACACAACAGAATTTTTTGGTTTTCCTCTGTCTTCAAGCGAGATCTGAGATGGGTCCCGAATTCAAATTTGCTGCCGCATGCTTCTTACGCAGTCGTGCCTTCATATAAAAATTAATGGAATTAATTTGAAAATCAAAATTCGTCGACCCTCGTTTCAAGCTATCGTCACCCCTCTAAAACGTGAGATTGTTCCCCGCAAAATAAAATATTTCTTATTTATCCCACGTCTTTACATTTTCATCTGTCTTTCTACTACTTGTTATTTTTATCTCTTACGGCGGTTCCCAGAATTTGCAACCTAACGTAAAGTAACATATATTTTTTTCTGAATACTGTTTATGATCTGAACGAAACTGACGTACAAGGCCGTCAAACTTGAGTGTCCCACTATAATCTCTCTCTTACTTTCAGTATAACGTTAATGAAGATTAAATTTATTTCATGAACACAAATGGACAGCCAGACAGACAGAGAGACAGAGAGACGGACACGGTGATATTAATTTAAGCCCCATTTAAAGGAGTACAGAAAATGAGCCCAATTAAAAACTATAGGCAACTGACGGTCATAACATCTGTTAATAGACCTTGCTCATACAAGGAGAAACCTCTTATTGTTCTTCCTTATGGAGATCATTTGCAACTTCTGCAAATATTTGCTGCATGTAAGATGAACAATTATGTATAAAAAGCTCCGAGAGAATTATAGCATGTTATTACGTTTCATGTTACATAATGATAGCCAATTAGGTCAATTCTCCTCTTTCTGTATTTGTCGCGTCGCTCTTGCTGGAAATTATAGGCTTGCTTATGAAGGCTGTTCTTGATTTACTGCGACTTCCCGACTCCACTGTTCTGCGCAGTCCTGACGTGGTCATTATACCGTGCCTAGCTCTTATTAATCAGTGATGCTGTGCCTAATCCTCTGAAGCGTAATGGTTACTCTATATACCACATGCTCTAACATAAGAAACAAATTTCTGCATTTTTCCCACATATCTACATCATGGAGAGGAGTCCTTCTTTAGAAGTCTCCAATTGTGTACGTACTCCAGAACTTCCCAGCAATTTATATAACCTGAAGGTTCGTTACCGTGTTCACAAGAGCCCTCCACTTGTTCCTATCCTGAGCAACATCAATCCATTCCAGTTATCCATTAACTAATTAAGCACTACACCATGAAGATGAAGGGGGTCGTGGTTATATGGATCCACGTTTCCTTCACCTCGGATTTAGTTGAAGTGAGTGGTCAGCTTCACGCCCCGGCCGCTATACCAGGGGAAATAGCCCCCCGGTACCCATTGGATAGGAGACTGGGTGGGCCCCAGAGCCGGTCTGGAAGCTGCGGAGACTAGGGGACTCGAACACTAACCCATTGGCCGTCCAGCCCGTAGCCAGTCGCTATACTGAGAGCGCTATCCTGGCTCCCATCCTATCTACGATCCTATTATCTATCTATGATTCTATTATATTCTTTAAGACCTATTTTAATATTATCCTCCAAAGTGATATTCACTGAGGTGTAGCAACCAAATTGATGTATGAATTTTGCATCTCATATGGCGTACTACACACTTCAGCGACAAACCAATTACCCTGTATGCTACTGTATACCGTATTTGCGCATGTATAGGCCGCGTGCGTGTATAGGCCGCAGCACAATTTTCAGACAGAAATTATAGGAAAATTTTTTTCTTCCCCGGTTTCCTCGATCTTTGAACACTCTGTCTTACTAATTATGAATATAATTTTTTTTTAAATGAAGTGTGATTTCGAATATTTCGAATATAAGCCGCACCCCAGTTTTCCTCTTGAATTTTTGGCAAAAAATGTGCGGCCTATACATGCGTAAATACGGTATTTCGTCAGGGACTGTACATCACAGTATGCCCTTAGATGCGCTTTCTGATACCCAGAGATCGCTCCGGTACACACGAAGTTACTTTGTGGAAACTGCGCCTGCGCAGAAAGCGAAAGGATGAACATCGGTTACTGAACTCCAGGGCCCCCATACTGAAATTTACACCATGTTCGTTGGATGAGAAACTGAAGGGAGCTGGGTTCGAAGCAGCAAGTGGAATGTGCACATGGTTCAATGTACACTTGTTGTTATCTCTATTCCGTTACTGGAACGGCAAACTGTTCACTCACTTATTGCGTGAGGCTTCAGCAAGCGTGGTGACCCCTCTGAGGGCACAGAGGCAGACGTCATGAAGACGAGAATGCCTCTAATAGTCATAGCAGTACAAACTTTCGTAACATTCAAATGATTACCTCGTTAAATGATTATACACCGCAGTGAACTGCCACGTTACTTCGATAACGTGTAAGATATAATATGCTTTTTACTCATTCGAGTAAGCTGATTGCAAAACTTAAGAGTAAAAAATTTGTAACCTACTCAATTTATGCTAGCCTGTATAAAAACTTCGTGATTTTAGTGCGCAAGCGAACTATATCGACCGAGCGACCGCTGCTTGTCGGCGAAGTTTAGTGCCAACTTTTGCGGATAGAGCGTCGTCGCGTGGTCAGCGCAACGAATCCCCACGGCCGTTATATTCAGAACAAAAATTAATAAAAAGTGATTCAAATTATTTTTTAATTCACATTTATATTATATTTAAGCATCCTGTTGCACTCTATACGATAAATGATATAAACTCCGTCTCAAGTGCAAACAATATATTTTGTGTCTTTGATCTTGCTTCCCCACACTATATGTTTCAGCCTCAGACGGCCATCATCAGGTGTATAACACTCACGTCGCTGTCACACTGCACCCAGCTCAAAATTTAACATCTCAAACACTCTCCCTGTCATTATCAACTTCCAATCCGTTGATAGCTGTCTGGCTCGTAGATTATTTCACACACGTTAATTTTACTTTATTGTAATGGCACCATAATAAAATCTTTAGTTCTAATTTTAAAAACCTTTAAATTCTTTCTCCAAATTTTAAAATTTTAAAATTATTAGGGTTATTCGCCCTATGTTTAAAGTGCAGTGATCACGTGAGCAGTAAAGAATAGCAGCGGCACGCACACAGAAAGACTACACAAGATAACACCTGTACAGTGTGGTAACAAGAACTAGCCGCTGCAGCACTTTAAACATAGGGCGAATAACCCTAATAATTTTAAAATTTTAAAATTTGGAGAAAGAATTTAAAGGTTTTTAAAATTAGAACTAAAGATTTTATTATGGTGCCATTACAATAAAGTAAAATTAACGTGTGTGAAATAATCTAGGAGCCAGACAGCTATCAACGGATTGGAAGTTGATAATGACAGGGAGAGTGTTTTAGATGTTAAATTTTGAGCTGGGTGCAGTGTGACAGCGACGTGAGTGTTATAAACCTGATGATGGCCGTCTGAGGCCGAAACATGTAGTGTGGGGAAGCAAGATCAAAGACACAAAATATATTGTTTGCACTTGAGACGGAGTTTATATCATTTATCACATTTATAAGTTAGGGGATATTTAATGAGGCTTTTGGAAAGCGTCTAATGGTATTAAGACAGATGAATGAGAAAGGATTTGGAAAGAAGCTACCGTGGTCTCAAGAATGCCGTCTCCTGGGATGTGGGGCCGTGTAGATCTTGTGTGAACCGACGTTTCGGAGGAACGTATTGCCTCCAAATTCAGGGTAGAAAAATCCGCGAACGAGGAACCAGCTTGAGTAGGTGGCCTAATCATGGCACTATCCCAGAATTTTCCTGGAGGAACTGAGTAAAAACATGAAAAACTTTAACGACGGTGTCCTGGTGTCCTGGCAGAGATTCGAATCGAGAACCTGTCGAATACAAATCTACAGGTGTACCACTATACAGACCTGTTCCGGCGCATTGTTCTAATGATTTGTTTCACACATGAAATATAACAATTATACGTTTCCACCAAAACTCGCTCTGGTTTCTCTTTGCGTTTGTGAACCGAATTGATCTTCTGTAGCTGCACTAAATACACGGACAGTGCGAATGGGACAAGTAGCACGGCTAACACTGAACTTGTTTAATAACTTGTGAAAGTGTTTCAAACATGAAATTGTCCTGTGGGTGGAACAAAATTTCTCGACGCTGCTTTCGATTCTAAAGGAATAAAAGTATTCTATTTAATGTCTGCGGAAAAGATATTCGTTGATGTCATAATTAGGTTTACACACGATTATCCTAAAACACAATGATAATTATATGCGTTACCTTCTTTGACATCTGCAAACTTCAGAATGTTCCATGCGATTCTAACATTAATTTTGCAAGCTGCATGAACCGACCACTACATGGAAACAGAGAGACAGAAGTAAAATGAATATTTATATACAGAATGTAACTGAAAGTTGCGGACAGAACTTAGGCAAGAATTCCACATAGCAGAACAAGAAAAACGTCCATTTTGTTCGGAAGCATATAATTGGTGCGTTATAGCTGGAAGAATGCGTGATGAAGTTCCGGTACATTTAAGCCGTGCTGTCCGAGATGTTCTCATGACACAGGAGGACCCACTGCATGGCCTCCACGCTCGCCTGACTTCAATCCTCTGGATGTTTACCTGTGGGAACACGTAAAAACCCATGTGTATGCAGCCCCTGTTAACAACGAAGAGACACTTCATCTCATTGTGGATGTCTGTCAGACTATCTGCAGCTACCCTGGGCAACTTTGAACGGATGTGGCGGTCCATGATGAGACGTGTCGAGGAGTGAACTGAATCTCACGGATAACATTTGGGCATTCACTACAAATGTACTCTTTTAGGTGTAACTCATAAACATTTCTGGACTCATGTTGATATATATATATATATTTCTTGCTCTGGAATGTGGAACTCGTATCCAGCTTTTGTATACACCTTTCAGTTACATCCTGTACTACCTTGTTGACATTTAGGCTTCAAAGTGTTAGGTAACCCTGCATGTTAAATTCCGTAAATACACGTAATTATATAGCGGACAAGAGTACTGTGCCTTTCAAGGTGTCGCGTGTTTAATGACTGGAAGCATCACATTTACACAGCAACTAAATATTGTACTTACTTACGGTATTTTGTTTAGCACCAGGACTCAGCTTGGAAATATATTCTGAAGGCACATAAAGTAACTCTTAGAAGCATGAAGTTCACGTTAATAATACATAATTTAAGATTTTATTTCCTCCCTCACAGAAAACATTCTGCGTTTCTATTACAAAAACCGATTGACAAAGGCTGTTTAAGGAAAAACAGAGTTTCCGGATGAAAGATATCCAAAATAAAATAATTATATTTCAGAAAGCATATACTCGTATTGTACATAGCTATGAGTTACACCGCTCAGGATAGGGAGCAGTGGAGGGCCCTTGTGAACACGGTAATGAACCTTCGGGTTCCATAAAATGCTGGGAAACTCTTGAGTAGCTGCAGAATTGGCGGTTCCTCGAGAAGGGCTTAGCTCCATTAGTAAGTAAGTAAGTAAGTAAGTCAGTAAGTAAGCAAATGAGTCACACCATTACAAAAGGAAACTGTCAAAGTTTTTTTTCTGAGTCTATAGGGTGTAAATAAATGTATGTTACAACGCTCTGTGGTATACAGGGTGTCTCACGACTTTAGGACATAACTGCAGGAGGTGATTTCCTAGGTCTTTGTGATCAAAAAAGTTCATATAAACATGTGTTCGATTTTGGACGGTTACGGAGTTATGACCGTCTTTTCATTCCCGTACACGCCCTCGTGTGAACCGCGTCTGTCAGCTGGCGGGTCGCTATTTTTAGCCAGCTACAGACAGACCGTTCTCGTTATCTCGACACTTGAGAACTACCTAAGGCGGGGTGGGTTGGTATGTCCGGCGCGGTTCACAACCGAGCGGCAGCCTATGTTCGGGCCGGCGGTGGCATTTTCGCCGTCAATGTGTGGGCAGGGGTTATCAGTGACCATCTAATCGGACCTTACCTCTTACCTCTGCGTTACTGGCGATATTTACCTAACATTTCTCCAAGAGACCTTACCTGAGCTGCTGGATTTGGTGCCTTTGGAAGTCCGTCGTGAAATGCGGTTCCATGCACTAATGTCCGTGAGTATCTGGATGAAACCTTTGGCAACAGAGGGATTGGACGTGGAGGCCCAATAACCTGGCCCCCTCGCTCTCCTGACTTGACTACACTGGATTTCTCTCTCTGGGGTACATGCAAAGCCTGGTGTACGAGACTCCAGTGGAGACACAACATAGTCTTGTGGCAAGAATTGCAGTAGCAGCTGGAACCAGCCGGGAAATACCGGGAATCTTTCAGAGAGTTCAGCATAACATGGCCAAGCGGCGCAGAACATGCAATGAAGTTGACGGCCGCCATTTTGAGCAACTTTCATAATGTAAAACAACGATAACATTCCCCAGAACTTATGCATCCTCTCGGAAATTCTTGTGGCCCTTACTGTCAAAAGGAAGCGTTTCTGGACATGGGTGTATCAACAAAATGTGATCAGATTGAACCCATCTCTCTACCACAGAGCCTTGTAATATACATTTATTTACACTCTGTATAACTTTCTCAATAAATTTCAACATGGGCTACCTTGGTGGTGCGACAAATATCCAGACGATCCAGCATGTTTGGTGTTACCGTAGCCACAGCGTCCCTTATACGGGCTTTCAGGTGTTGAAGCTTATTGATCTTAACTTGGTAGACAGTGGTCTTCACATAACCCCACAAGAAACAATCCACTGGGGTTAAATCTGGCGACCTAGGAGGCCAAGCGATTGGTCCACCTCTGCCAATTCATATCCTAGCCATCTCTCTGTCCAGGGGATTCCTAACATGGAGACAAAAATGTGGCGGCGCCCAATTTTGTTGGAAGATAGTTTGAGGTGGTAATTGGAACAGCGCATACAGCTCCAACATGTCCAAGTACGAAAGTCCGGTCATAGTTTTCCGAAAAGAAAAAACGGACTAATAAACTTGTGCATTAAGCCGGTCCACACGTTCACTTTGGGGCTGCCTCTCTCCAGCTCACATGTGACGTGTGAATTTTGACTGCCCCAAATCTAGCAGATGTATCTATTTACAGCTCCATTGACATGGAACGTCGCCTCTTCCGAGAAGCACACTTGGCAGAGGAAATCGGGTGACGCATCAGTTCTTTCTAGCGTGTCCTCAGCGAAGTTTGTGCGTGCTGCTTGGTCACTCGGTTTTAGAGCATGAATCGTTTGAATATTTAACGCTCTTAAGCGGAGCCTTTTGTGTAGCACATCGTGCGCTGTTGAACGTGGAATTTGTACGTAACTGCAAGCTGGCAGCACGAATTGATTTGTGCGGACTTCGCTGGGATGCCTCTCTAATGCGACTGACATTTACTTCAGAGGTCCGCGTCAATCCAGGAGATTTTACATGCAACAGACTACCTGTAGTTCTCTTTTCTTTGACCCAGAATCGAAAGATTTTCCGTGTAGGAGGTTGACGCCCATATTGCCTTCTAAGACGATGTTGGACAGCCGCAAGAGATTGCAACTGCTAGCCACCACGCACATTGAACCTTTCCTGTGGTGTCGACATCGTTACTGAGCTCGCCGAAGGTCACCAGCTGGCGCATGTGCGTGAGCCGAGCATGAAAAGAAAAACTTTCAGAGTTTTCCTTTCCGATGACATAAACTGGATACGTGTATGACAATTATTTTCCGAGATATACATTTTTCATTTTGGATACCTTTCATCCGGATGTCCTGTATTATTTGTTTTTCCGAGAATCACACGATACCAATAAATACACAGCAACAAACAAAAAACAAACTCCCTGGCTTTAGTCCGCAAGCGAACTATAGCGACCGGCAAAGTTAGTGCCAACTTCAGCGGATAGCGGATGTCGCGTGGTCAGCGCAACGAAACCCCACGGCCGTTATTCTCAGTCTTCTAGACCGGAGCCGCTATTTCCTTGAAATAGCTCCCAAATTATCTTCACGAGGCTGAGTGGACCCCGTTCCAGACCCACTACTGCTCCGAAAATCTGATAGCGCCCGGAATCGAACCCGGAAAATCTGGATCTGTAGGCAGGAACTCTGATCACTAGACCACAGAGGCGGTGACCAATAAATACGCTCCGTAGGAAAAAGGCAGAAATTTTAAAGCGGGTGGTACATATAGTAACCAGTTGGCTTTAATATTCCTGGTATTCATTTCTGTTAGAGGCTGAGTCGACCCCGGGGCCATAGTGCCGCTGGAAGGATTAGGTTAATCGAAAAAAAATCCATTGATCTCATCGGGACTTGAACCCGGGACCTTCGGGCTTGTAGCACAGTGCTTCAACCAACTACGCTGATATTCTTGAAATGTTATTGGGGGTAAAGGACTGCCGGCGTGTAGGGCTGACAACCTTACCGCCATCTACACGTATGAGCCGACTGTCTAGAAAATGTGGGAACCTCAACATCTCACAACACTATGGACCTTCACGGCCTGTTACAGGGATAGCTTTACCTTTTTACTTTACTTTACTGGGGTTTCATATTTAAGCGTCTACAGATCTGCGTTTAAATTAGCTTTGCCGTTTATTTTTCTCAAACTTTACTCAGACAAGGACAAAAAATTATTTAATTTTAATTCTGAAATTTTGTTTCACCATTTATACAGCTCCCATTAAACATAAACAATTAAAATAAAAGCGCATTTTGTAATTTCAGGGATCTGAAAGTCTGTTTAACTCTGTGTGCGGTATGAAGAGAATAAAACAAGAAACAGACACGGGGGAAATACTGACGAAGTCATAAATATGCGTAACAGAAATAAATTAATCAATAAAATTAAACGAAGAGACTGAGGAAGGAAGAAAGACGATAGGACAGAAAAAAAAAATAGAAGGAAGGAAAAGAGAAAGTATGAATGCAGAAATTGAACAAAGGAAGAAAGAAAGTAAAATGAAAAAGAATAAAAATAGAAATGAAAAGGCGAAAGATTGAAAGTAAATAGAAAGCTTTGGCTTGGAAATTTCTCAAGTATTCTTCCAACATTTACTGATTGACACCCCGACCTGTAGAGTACCATCAGTGCTTTGATGACGTCGGTTGCGAGGCGTTCGAAAGCCCGATATTGGCTTCTCATTTACACAGAGCGAACTAAAGTCTTTCTTTTCATTCCGTCTTACAAACTCCCGAGGCTACGTTCTTCCATTTGCTTTCCCCCTTAACTTTGTGGTTAAAACAGTGGGCTGACGTGTGGCTGGAGACAACCAAAGGGTTAAAATGATGACCGAGTTTTCGACGCACGTCTCGTCAAAAGTTTAAAAGCAAATTAAAGCAAGTCTCTTATGGCCGTAGGATTTTAACTAATCTATCCCCGAACTCTTTTTTATAGGTTTCCATCTCTTTCCATTTGATTTACAGGCCATTTATTCTTTTCGACGTTTGAGAAGGGAACACACATATGAAAGCAAGTTGAAGGATAAGTCAGGCTTTAGGTAGAACTGTGGTTGCAGAGCCGCGCCATAGCTCAAGCGGTTAGTCGCTGGCTTCTCACCACGACGGCCCGGGTTCGATCCCGGGTCTCGTCAAGTTGGATTTGTGGTGGACAAAGTGGCGCTGGGGCAGGTTTTCTCCCAGTACTTCGGCTTCCCCTGCCAATCTTCATTCCACCAATTGCTCCACAATCACCCTCACCTATCATCTGGGGCTGGTACAATGGGCCAGAAGTGGTCGCAGTACAAGGGACTTAGTCCCACCCCACTAGCAATAAAAAAAAAAAGAATTGTGGTTTATAAATAAGACAAAAAATATACAGAACTGTTGTATTTTTTTAGAACCAAATTGGATTTCACTGTAAGATGTGAGATTTATCATTTACTTCATGGATTGTAAAGAAATTTAATGGTACTGACGTCCAAAGCATAATATAAATTTTAAAGTGCTGGAATTATGTTCTGTTATTACAGTACCTCCATAATATTTTACGTTCTTTTTAGAATATAATTTCTATTATCCAAGCAGCTCTAGCGTTTTTATGACTCTAACAGATTTTGGGAGAATATAAAGATTATAAAAAAGTAATTGCGTACAAATAACGTCATTCACCCATCACGACCATCTGGTTGTCACTTCGTCAGAATAAGGCAACATTCAGCAATAAAATCTTGTACAATAATTTTCTGTATACTTACCGTAATTATTACACTCCTTTTCGCTGCCGCCCGCCATATGTTCGTGTAAGTCGCTTGCTTATTAATACGAATGTCGTAGGAGGAAAGTACTAGATGTTGCCGATGAGTTTAATATTCTCATGCAATGTGACTCTGTATGCCTAAACGACAATATATAAAAGAAATTTAAATTAATTCTTCGTTGAAAAACTACTTCATATGATGATTTACTCAATTTAGCCAATAAAATAAATAAAGCAATATAAGTATTTTGAAGCAGCCAATGCAAGTAAAAATAAAGGTATCCATGAAACAGTCTGTGGAGGCCCATAGGGTTGTGAGACGTTGAGGCTCCCACATTTTCTAGACAATCGGCTCAAAGATGGCGTTGAGGTTTCCAGCCTTACGCGCCGGCCGCCCTTTACCCCCAAGAAGGTTCCTGGTACTCATTTCTGTTAGAGGCTGAGTGAACCACAGGGCCATAGTGCGGCTGGAAGGTTAGGTCAACTGAAAAAGAAGCCCATGACCTCATCGGGAATCTAACCCGCGATGTTCCGGTTTGTAGCATAGTGCCTCAACCAACTACGCTACCGCGTGCCCCGTGCCAATACAAATAAATAGATATAAATGTAAGACATACATTGCAGTGACCTTTGCATACATTGGTTTAAAGAAAAGTTGAATAAATTCTTTGTCAAATTTCGGAATAGCTGGAAGGATAATATTAAAATGGATCTTAAATACGATATGAAGGTGCTCGCAGAATTAATTACACCAGGATATAGTCCAATGTCTGGATTTTGCGAACAGTGCAAGGAAATCTTGAATTACATGAAAGATAGGGAATTTCTTGAGCATCTGAGCTACTGTCAGCTTCTAGAGAAGTCTTTTTTCATCACCTGAGTCGGATGCGATTGAATATCCGACAGTTCTGTATTTATAAGTGGTTCCCTTTCGTTCAGTGTCTGTCCTGAAACACAAAGTGGCATGCCGTGATACTGGGAGCAGGGCTCCTGACACATAATCACGGGGGCGCAAACAGAGACCGCCGGCGAAGACAATACATATGTATGGAGCATAAAGCGAGCTATGGGAGAGTAATATGTAGATCTCAAGTAAATTTGTATAGTCCCGATTGGTAGAATTTGTCATTCTTAGCAACAGTGCAGTGTGCGAGTAGTACGTTGTCTCAAAGGGACAATACTAGGAAATGCATTGTACCTACAAAATCAGAAATGGAAAAGTTTGAAGCATCCGGAACCTGTTTTCATGAATCGTGGAAGAGAAAGTTCACCTCTACAACTGAAAGACGGAAGAGAAGAGCCAATGGAAGATAAAATCACGTTTTGTGACAGAGGTAATAATAAACAATATATTATAAATTAACTAATTAAGCACTACGCCATGAAGGCGTATGGGCGAGTGGATGTATAGACCCACGTTTTCTTGACCTCGGCACTAGTTGGAGATGAGTCATAAGCTTCACGCCCCGGCCGCTTTGCTCCGTGGAAAGTGCCGCAGATACCCAACGGATACGAGACTGGGTGGGCCCCAGAGCCGGTCTGGACGACATGAAGAAATAAAATTCTTCGCCCTACCGGGACTTGAACTCCGACCCCTCAGTCTTCCAGCCTGTAGCCAGTCGCTATAGCGACTGCGCCATCCCGGCTCCAATATATTATAATTTATGAATGTAAATATAAAATGACACGAGATATCGTAGTTGGCTGAGGCACTATGCTACAAGCCGGAGGTCGCGGGTTCGGGTCCCAATGAGGTGAAGTTTTTCAATTGACCTAGTCCTTCCAGCCGCACTATGTCCCGGGGGTCGACTCAGCCTCTAATATGAATGAATACCAGGAATCTTCCTGGGGGAGCAAAGGATAGCCGGCGAGTGAGGCTGACAACCTTACCGCCATCTGTGAGTCGATTGTATAGAAAATGTGAGAGCCTCGACGTCTCACAACCCTACGGGCCTCCACGACCTGTTGCAGGGATAGCTTTGCATTTTCGCATGTCTTTAATATATAAACCGACAAGTTGGAGAGTCGGTAGCAGTTACGAACAGGAGCAGAAGATTTCAGCGGTGCAACGTCCGTTTGAGTCAGTATTTCAGTGTTCACCTTTTACGAAAAATTTCCTAAGTATCAGTACACTTCCGTGGCCTGTAGTCCGCAAGCGAACTATACCGACTGAGCGACCGCCTCTTGTCGGGCGAAGTTAGTGCCAACTTTTGTGGATAGATGGTGTCACGTGGTAAGCGCAATGGATCTCCACGGCCGTTAATGTCGGTTTTCTAGACCGGAGCCGCTATTTCCTTGAAATGACTCCTCAATTATCCTGACGAGGCTGAATGGACCCCGTTCCAGACCCACTACTTCTCAGAAAATCTGGTAGCGCTGGGAATTGAACCAGGGACCTCTGGATCTGTAGCCAGGAACTGTGACCACTAGACCACAAAGGCGGTCAGTGTCAGTACACCTAGTGTTACTATATCAAGTCTAGTATTTTAATATACAGGTAGCTGTAAAGTTAGATAACTTGGCAGTTTTCCTTAAAATTCCCATTGAAGATTAAAGTGTTTATACCAGTAGAGCTAGTTACCGTAAAATCCCGAATTTCTTACTGATTCATGAGAATGCATGCCACGTATTCATGCAGTGTCTCGATGCCAAGTATAAACAAATGACGTCATGGCCAGGAAGATGTCTGCTGCGCTATACAGAACTGCTGGGCTCATGCATAACACAGACTTCAGTCCACAGAGGACTGACATTACGTATGCAGCAGGCAGAGGTCAAGACGTGCTTCTTGCCTGCACTCTGTACCAGAACTCTCCAAGGTTCGACTCCCAGTTCCAGGATTTTGTTATCCTTTTCTTGCACTAGTTCTTAACCCCCGGGTCACTAGGCATGAATTATTGAAACTGGTGCTATGTATCGTCTCATCCCTTGTGGAACAGAGTAGCCTCACGTAAGTAGAGAACCTCGAGTCACTGGTATGCAAATGAACTGGAGTGTGTAGAAGGTAAGGCATTTTACCACTAGCGGCGTTCTTTTTTCTGTGGGGGGGGGGGGTGGCTTAAATGTTTTGGACACCCAAATGAATACACTTCGCACCCACACAATCAACGCCAATCCTAAACGGAATGAAAGTCTATGAACAACACAGAACAACACTTCCGAATTTTTATGGTAACATATATGCCATATGAGGAGCCGGGGTAGCGCAGTCGGTATAGCGAATGGCTACGAGCTGGGCGATTGAGAGGTCCTAGTTCGAGTCCCGGTAAGGTCAAGAATTTTCTCTTAACGTCGTCCAGACTGGCTCTGGGTTCCACCCAACTTCGTATCCAATGGGTACCGGGGGCAAAGCGGCAGGGGCTTGAAGCTCACCACTCACCTCCAACTAGTGCCGAGGTCAAGAAAATGTGGATCTATAAATCCACTCCCCCATTCGCCTTCTTGGCGTTGTGCTTAATTAGTTAAGTACAGGGACAACTTTACTTTTAATCATCATCATAATTTTCATTCATATTGCTGTTCCTCCCTCTGGAGCAGAGGGCATCTAGGAAACGCTTTGCTTCACTACAGTTTCTTAATATTTAGACATTCGGCAGGACTCCTTTGACAGGGGATCAGCCCGTCGCAAGGCCGTTACCTGCACAGGACAACACAAACAGAATAAACGTAGACAAACACCCATGCCTCAAGTGGGTTTGGAACCCACGATCCCAGTGTTCGAGCGGGCGAAGTCATTTCGTGCCTTAGTCCGCGAGGCCACTGTGATGGGCTGGTCTGGGAGATAGTGTAGTTTATTTCCTAGGAGTTTTCACATCCGAGTATCCGCTCAATAAAATCAGTAACCTCAGAGCTTCCCTCGTGCTGCTATTGTAACCTGAAGCATGACTTCTGAAGGAACCTGCGTAATCAAGGAGGATCTGACGTCTCGGTAACAACCAAAACACGAAAAAGAAAAATATATGCGTACATAAACAGAATCGGCAAATTCTGAAATCTAAAGGTTTCAAACAAGGGAAGCACTACGAAGTCAGGAAGCTGTTTACTTGTTCTGTGTGTAACTGTACTAGGTTGTTACATGGAATTACAAGTTGTGGGTTGGTAGAGTGGGCGTTATGGCTTGCAGTCACACGCCGTGCGCGCGCACAGCGCAGTGTTACCAACATGCAACTGCTCAACAATACCAGAGACGGATAGAGCGCCGTGTTACTAAGATGCAACTGCTCAACAATACAAGAGAAGGATAGAGCGCAGTGTTACCAACATGCAACTGCTCAACAATACAACAGAAGGGATAAAGCGCAGTGTTACCAACATGCAACTACTCAACAATACAAGAGGCGGATAGAATGACAAACTGTATTTGCCTTAAGTCTAAGCAGGAACTATCTGCAGTCTAGCTGCAATTGGGAGTACATCTCTTATGAGGCAGCGATACTAGATCCAACATAAATAGCTACTCATTTTTTTTTACCCAGTTAGAAGACAAGAAAAATCCCTTTGAAATATTAATTTCATTCACAGAGAAATTCATTACAAAGATCGATGAATATTACTTCTGGTAAATGTCGCTGTTTATTGTGAAAATCAGATACACTGGGTAAAGCCGGAACAATGCTAAAGCAAGTGGGTACATGCATTTAGCATTACGATACAAAATTTTCATGAGGTAGAGGTCGTCAATAATATCGTCTGGTTGCATTCACTTCGATATGCTAAGCTGTGACTACGCTACAAAATTACATACACATTTTCCAGTAATATGATTACTGTGTGTCTGGACATTGTCCAGCATACTGCTTTTTATTTAAAACGGCGTTCTAGAGACTGGATTCTATACCTGTCTCCAGGTGCCTGAAGAAGGAAACAGAATCCAGTTTCCGAAACATTGTGTGCAAAGGTAAAGGTAAATTTATCCCTGTAAGAGACCCTGAAGGCCCATGGGTTTGTGAGACGTCGAGGCGCCCACATTTTCTCCAGACAATCGGCTCACAGATGGCGGTAAATTTGTCAGCCTTAAGCGCCGACCGCCCTTTAACACCCAGGAAGATTACTGGTACTTACTTCTGTTAGAGAATTAGTCGACCCCTGAGCCATAGTGCGGCTGGAACGATTAGGCAAACTGAAAAAATCCACCTCATCGGAATTCGAACCGGCGACCTTCCAACCCAACCATCTACGCTACGCAATGTCCCCGAAACGTTGTGTTGTGAATAAAAACAGGACGATGGATAATGTCAAAGAAACACAATAATTATATATATTTTTTATTTTTTTTATTGTTAGTGGGGTGGGACTAAGTCCCTTGTACTGCGGCCACTTCTGGCCTATTCTACCAGCCCCAGATGATAGGTGAGGGTGATTGTGGAGCAATTGGTGGAATGAAGATTGGCAGGGGAAACNTAGATCTCGTTTTCCAGTAAGTTCTAACCACTTCACATCCATATTTAGAAAACCTCCCTTAACAACATAAAGCCTGAAGAGGGAGCTTGAAGGAATTGTCTGCAGTCGTCAGTAGAACTGCCACCACGAGGCATAACATAACTGCCCCTTGTTTCTTGCCAGTCAGAAGATGTGAAGAATATAATTATTTCTTTAAACGTTCAAGCCATAAAGTTCTTTTGCACATTGAATACCTACCTCACTGAGAACCCCATCACAAAGGTCAATGGATAAATACTGATTAGGGAAACAATCGTTCTTTATTTCGAGAACCATGCAAAACATAAACACACTCTGCGGACAGAACTGAGGGCAATGAGGAGCTCTGTGGTGTAGGTTAATTAAGGATACAAATTCATCCAAATCTAGGCTAGATTAAAGAGACAAACACAACAAAGAAACTCCGTGGTTTCAGTCCGCAAGCGAACTATACCGACCGAGAAACTGCCGCTTGTTGACGAAGTTATTGCCAACTTTAGCGGATAGAGGGTGTCGAGTGGTCAGCGCAGACGAATCCACATGGCCGTTAATTACGGTTTTCTAGACCGGAACCGCTATTTCCTTGAAACTGCCTCTCATACAGACAAACAAATAAATAAAATGGCTGTTAGCAACACAAATTGAAAATGTATTCGGGCAGTATTCGAAATAAGAACTTCAACTGATCGCCCTGAAATAAGCTTAATAAATATAAGAATAATCTCTCTTTATAAAGTGTGAGGTTGTACTAAGGCACTTTTATAGAGCACAAGGAGGGGGTTCACTCTGGATGGTGTATGCAAGAAACATGTACGTTGAAAATTGATTTCCCTTATTGGATCTTGGCATGAGAGCATCAAATCCAACATTTTGACAATCTATATTCATACCATATTACGGCAGAAGGGCCGCTGAGTCAAACGTTCCAACATCTAGGCTCTCAAGGGTGGCAAACATTATGAGGTTTCCGTATTTCTACTTCTCGCAGAGCTGCAGTAAACTGCTCTGAGCTCTAACCCCCACACACCCTTATTCACTATAGCGAACCTACCACAGGCGAAAGTTTGAAGTAAACCCTGTTATTCTCGGCTTTTAGCATAGAATTGATAATCTCGTTTCGGTGCATAAAATCTACGTGTTTTTTTTTTTTTTGTGTATTAAAATAAATGGACACATAACTTTAAAGGAAACTTGTCTCCTTACTTTGAAACCAAGTTCCGGGAGAGGCCGCGCCATTGCTCAAGCGGTTAGTCGCTGGCTTCCCACCACGGTGGCCCGGGTTCCATCCTGGGTCTGCTCAATTTGGATTTATGGTGCACAAAGTGGCGCTGGGGCAGGTTTTCTCCGAGTACTTCGGTTTCCTCTGCCAATCTTCATTCCACCAATTGCTCCACAATCACCCTCACCTGTCATCTGGGGCTGGTACAATAGGCCAGAAGTGGCCGCAGTACAAGGAAATTAGTCCCAACCCACTAGCAATAAAAAAAGTCCCGGTAGAGAAACATGAAGCTCTCGACTTGAAGAACAAGGATGTGATAATGTGCTGCGTGGTCAGAAATATCGCATATCTCAAGGGGCTCATATATATATATATAGGCATGGCTGAATGGGGATTAGCAGGGGATACCGAAAAAACTAGGAGAAAACTTGTCCCAGTGACACATCCTCCACCATGAATATTACAAGAAGCCAAGTGGGATCGGACCCAGGTAACCACCAACATCTGTCAACCTGAGCTGTGGGACGAAACATTAAAAATTTCAAACAAATTTCTAAAATTATATAAAATTTCAAATCACTGTAAATAAAATTGAAAATTGTAAGCTTATTTCTTGCTTCAAATTGAGTGCAACTTTTTCTAAAACCATAAAAGTAAAGTAAAAAGTAAAGCTGTCCCTGTACCAGGCCGTGAAGGCCCATAGGGGTGTGAGACGTTGAGGCTCCCACACTATCTAGACAATCGGCTCACAGATGGCGGTAAGGTTGTCAGCCTTACGCGTCGGCCGCGCTTTACTCCCCAGGAAAATTATTTAATTAATTCTTGGTACTCATTTCTGTTAGAGGGTGAGTCAACCCCAGGGCCATAGTGCAGCTGGAAGGATTAGGTCAACTGAAAAAAAAATCCCTTGAACTTGAACCCTCGACCTTCGGCTTGTAGCATAATGTCTCAACCAACTACGTGTACTCTAGACAATATTAAACATTAGGAAACACGTTCTGTCTCCGTAATGAGGACCATGCGCCTAAAGCTGTTTTGGGAAATAATACGTTAATTCTGAGCACCACACAAACCCATGAGTGAACTATGTGGGACAAATGCAATTATTTTTTTGTATTAAACATTTGGTAGATATGAGAAAGCCTCTGTGGTCTAGTAGTCAGAGTTCTTGGCTACAGATTCAGAGGTCCGGGTTTGATTCCCGGCGCTACCATATTTTCTGAGAAGTACTTGGTCTGGAACGGGGTCCACTCAGCCTCGTGAGGATAATTGAGGAGCTACTTCATGGAAATAGAGGCTCCGGTTTAGAAAACCGAAATTGACGGCCGTGGGGACCAGCAATTTCTATTTCCCTGGACACAGGAGCTTAACGGCTGGAAGTTTGTATGAAACTATCATTTAAAGCAACTCAGAAGATAGTCCTATAGTTTTATCAGACATTGGCACGGATTATTGCGTGCGTACAGTAACCACTGCACATCAAAGGTTTAAGGAAGACGCACCTTAAAAAATATGCTATAATCTTACAGCATTACTTCAGGATTTCTGCAGTGCGTTAAGCTCCATGTCACCTCGCACATTTTCCGATACGAGTGCATATAACCTCAAGAATAATAATTCAGTTCAATTCTTTATTTATTCAACAGCCCAAAGGCCAATTACAAAGTATGTAAGACCAAAGAGACACACAGAACATCACACACACACACAAATGAAGACAAAACAAGGCAACGGTTATAATTCAGGTAATAGCTGTTCCAATGGTGCAGTCATGTCAACATGATCTCCGTGGAGCTAAGCACTGTTTGAGAAGCTGCCAGTTGTGAAGTTACTCAAGAATTTCTAAACATTTAATAGAACACGAAGATTCTTTACCACGTTCACAAGAGTCCTCAACTGGTCCCTATCCTGAGACAGATTAATTCAATCCATAACATCCCACCCCACCTTTCTAAGACTGATTTTAATAATATCCAATACATAAATTATTACTGAGTACAATAATATTTTGATAATTATTAATAATTATGTGATTAAGAGAAATTGTTTCGGTTTCAAATATGTCAGCGTCTGTACAAATAACATTAGCAGCCGAAGCACATATCGCAGGACAAATTTTTACCAGATGAAGAAGGACGAAATATAATTCAATTCACTGTTTATTTATTTGCGTGCTAACTCAACAGCTGACGGGCCAGTTACAAATTTAGCAGGGGCGAAAGAAAAAAACAAACATAAAGTACAAAAAAGGCAAATTATAACATCTGATCAATGATGATTGAAATAAAATAGTAATAATAACAAAAATCAAATTCATATTTTAGGTGATGATGATGATAAATAAAGTAAAGCTATCCCTGTAACAGTGAAGGCCCATAGGGTTGTGAGACGTTGAGGCTACCACATTATCTAGACAATCGGATCAAAGATGGATGTAAGGTTGTCAGCCTTATGCGCCGGCCGCGCTTTACTCCCCGGGAAAGTTATTTAATTAATTCCTGGTACTCATTTCTGTTAGAGACTGAGTCAACCCCAGGGCCATAGTGCGGCTGGAAGGATTAGGTCAAATGAAAAAATCCAATGATCTCATCGGGACTTGAACCCTTCCGGCTTGTAGCATAGCCCCTCAACCAACTACGCTACCGCGTGCCCCGATGATGATGATGATGATAATACTAATAATAACAACAAAATCACATAACAATTTAAAGGCGGGAAAGTAAAATAAATGCATTTCTAAGGATGCAATATTACAATGCGTAATGTGACAGTAAGGATAATAATCAACCATATTTTATGCAATTAGTAGCTAATAACCCACAAAAATTAACTAAGAAACAAAATGAAAAAAGTAATAAAATATATATTCAAAAAAGGAAAATAGAGAGGAACATACTTAAGAATATAAAACAAAAATTAATTAATAGTCATACTATGATAGCAAAAGCCGATAAAGGCAACACATTAGTCATTCTAAAAAAAAGATTATATCTATAAACTTGGTAGCTTTATTAATAATAACTTTACTGAGTTATCACACGACATTGCCAATGAAGCGCAAAAAATTACTAGGAACTACATAAACAATTGTAAAAACATCATAAAGTACAAAGATAAATCGAAACTTATAAACATGAACCCCCGTGCACCACACACATATATGGTACCATTAAATTACATAAACAAGGACAACCCATACGACCAATAGTCAACTGGACAAACTGCCCAGCATTTAATATTGCTAAACACCTTAACACAATATTAATAAATACTTTACAACTACCTAATGCCTTTAATGTGGAAAACACCAATACTCTGGCGAATTCATTACAACACATCGAAATAAATAACAATACACAAATGTGTTCATTTGACATTGGAAATATGTATACCAACATTCCCACAAATGAACTTTTCAATATAATTAAAAATATTATTGCTAAAAATCAAAATGTGTCACATGAAACAAAAATTGAAATCAATAATTTGCTAAAGATAATACTAGAACAAAATTATTTTGAACATAATGGTAAATGGTTCAAACAAAACGAAGGTCTTCCTATGGGAGCACCAACTTCAGCGATTCTTGCCGAAGTATTTATACAATACCTGGAACCTACAACTATCATTGATATATTGTCAAAATACCAAATAATCGATTATTTCAGATATGTCGATGATATTCTAATCATTTATATTTCTCATACATCTAATATTGATGATATGTTGTATGAATTCAATAATATCCACACTAATATAAAATTCACAATTGAAAAAGAAACAACTAACAAGATCAGTTTCTTAGATTTATCTATTGAAAAAACACACAAAACCTGCAACTTGGAATCTACAGGAAATCTAACTCTACTGACCTAATTATTCACAATGGCTCTTGTCATCCTTTCGAACACAAAAGAGCTGCTTTAATTTTCTCTTCAATCGATTGAATCAATATCCTCTTTCACAAAATAATATAAACTTAAACTTAAAAGAAAATATTATCAGAACCATTTAAACAATAATAACTACCCACAAAATATTTTACAACTGCCAAAATCCTCTACAAAAACCCTGCGCGGAAGAATAAATGGACCACCTTCACCTACTTCGACCATGAAATTAGATGTATTACCAAACTTTTGAAGAATACTGAGGTTGGTATCTCATTTAAGACTAAAAACAACATAAAACATCTGCTGAAAATTAATGATAACAAAAAACATATATACAATTTTAGGGAGTGTATAAACTGCAATGTTCCGACTGTCCTTTAAAATATAGAGGACAAACTGGACGAACTTTTAATGTCAGATTTAAGGAACACATACGTGATATAAAGAATAACGGACAAAGTTCCAAATTTGCCCAACACATATTAGACACCATGAACAAGTACAGTACGATAGACAATACATTAGAAGTTTTATATATCGGCAAGAAAGGCCGAACTTTAGACCCATATGAAAGATTTCACATTTATGAAATTAGCAAGCAATGTTTACAACTTATTGATAATTTAACAGAAATACTTAACCCCATTTACGATTTAGTAATTGATATACACAAAACATAATATACAGCTATAATCTCTTCCCGCCCCCACCCCCCAACATCTCTTCCGCATTCCTACCTTCCCCCTACCCCCTTACCTTGACTATACACTACACCACCAAATCAGTCGTTGTTTACCTCCCATACACCACGTACACTTCTACGTATGATGAGGCTCCAACTATTCCGTAAGTAATGTACGTACTATATACTACATTTTCAATATTAAAACCAATATTAATTTAACAAACCTAATACTATTTTTATTATATTTTTTCAGATTAATTATTGGGCCTCCTATACAATTTTATAATGAAATATTGAAATTTACTATTTGTCGACGGATACGTATGTAAAGTGGAACCAACGACTGATTCGATGTTAAAAAGCATCAATCAAATTTTAATTTTGTTTTTTTTATATATGACTTTTATTAGTTTTAAATAACCTACTTATTGTATTCTTGTTGCAAATTATCTTAAATGATTTATGACATTGTATCAAATTTTGCGTACTGCAGTTCAGTGGTGTACGTTTGTTGAAGTGTGTTTGCCTGATGATGGCCACTAGTGGCCGAAACATGTAGCAGAACTATATCTGGGCATTGTCCTTGAATTTCTTTAGTTGTTGTGTTGTGACGGTCAAGTAAATAAGTTCTATATATTGTAACACAGCAGGATGCATGAAATGAAAATTAAAATGATAATAATCAAGTTTATCTCGTGAAGTGCTTGACAATAGTTGAGAGATAAATTGCAGGCAAGCGATGGCGAAAGAAAACGCAATAATAGAGTAGAAGTGAACATACAAAAACAAAGAGGTGGAGGCGTACACAAGAACATAATAACTAAGAACTGCATAACACAGAGCCTTACTTACTTACTTACTTACTTACTTACTCATGGAGCTGAGCCCTTCTGAAGGAGCCGCCAATTCTGCAGATACTCAAAAATTTCCCAGCATTTTATGGAACCCGAAGGTTCATTACTGTGTTCACAAGAGCCCTCCACTGCTCCCTATCCTGAGCCAGATCAATCCAATCCATACCATCCCATTCTATCTCTCTAAGATCCATTTTAATATTGTCCACCCAACTACGCTTTCGTCTTCCCAGTGGTCTTTTTCCTTCTGGCCTTCCCACCAATATCCTATACGCATTCCTTGTCTCCCCCATTCGTGCTACATGCCTGCCCACCTCATCATCCTTGACTTGATCATTCTAACACAGAGCCTTAGTTAGTTAGTTAGTTAGTTAGTTAGTTAGTTAGTTAGTTATTGGAGAGGGTAGTTTTCCCCATACACTGAGACCTGTATTGGTCCATTGTGCTTCCCTCTATGATTTCTACCATTCTATATATCCTACCGGTACTGGTGCTTACAATCAGTCCCGCCCAGCCAGCGAGACCGGCTCTACTAGCTGAGAGGTATCTATAATGCTTCCACCATCTACCAGAGGTATTAGAGACTGCTGTTGGGCGAGAAACGTCCGTTAATTTGGCTCAGTGACTTCCTTTGGAGATATGAGGTTCTTTTACGTGCCGTAAAGCTACGACACGGGACCCACGGCTTAAAGTCCCTCCCGGAGGACTTGTTCCCTGAATTTTTCCGCCCTTAAAAATTCGACGACCTCCGCCGGGTATTTGAACCCGCGTACTACGAGTCATGAGGTGGGAACGTTACCTCTAGACTACGGAGGCCGCTAACACAGAGCCTTAAATATTATTAATAATTTTTGGTCAAATATTATAAAACATGATTTAGAGAAACGGCTTCGACTGTAAATATGTCGAGATCTGCGTTGGCAGCGCAGGCGCACCGAGCATAAGAACAGTGTTTATTAGAGGGACAAACACTAAATCTTGAGATGTCCCTAACATTGCGAGTAGGAGTACGAAAACTAACAATATCTAGGAGGGAAGTGCAGGATTTAGGACGGCGATAGACCTGAACAAATATAAGCAATATGAAGGTGATGTCTCCGTTTACGTAACAAATTTAGACTTAATTTCTCTAAGGCAAAGGAACAAGAACAAACAAACAAACTCCGTGGCTTGAGTCCGCAAGCGAACTATACCGACCGAGCCACCGCCATTTGTCGGCGAAGTTTGAGGTTGTCATGTGGTCAGCGCAACGAATCCCCACGGCCGTTAATTTCGGTTTTCTAGACCGGAGCCGCTATTTCCTTAAAGTAGCTCCTCAATTTTCCTCTCGAGGCTGAGTGGACTCCGTTCAAGACTCGCCACTTCTCAGAAAATCTGATAGCGTCGGGAATCGAACCTGGGACCTCAGTATCTGTAGCCAGGAACTATGGCCACTAGACCACATAGGCGGTCAAAGAAACAAGACCAAGAACAGAAACAACAAAAATAATAATTCAGTTCCTCATTATTTATTAACGGAGATCACATCCACACCCACAACAACAACGACAACAATGTTAATCCACACGCACAAAGAAATCAGGGATATTTGTACCAATCGATTCCTGTGGATTTATAACATACAATGACAGCGCTGAATAAAGGACGAAAAGGGAAAGCTGTTCATAGCAGTACACTGCACCTACACACAGTTTGAAATCAATAATTACAGACCTAATTCAATTACGTACCCTTCTTGACTGCCGTTTCTCTCTGGTATACCTTTTCATAGCCAGTCCCTGAAGGGGACTCCATTAACGTGTCCATGTCAATGTAAGCATCGCCTCCTTGCGATAAGCCCAACAGAAGAGTACGCTCGGGTCAGAAGGTCATGCAGACCGCTCTCCCCAGGGCAGGTACCACAACAGCTTTGTCGACTGAAGCGACCCTCAACTCTAATTATACAGCGGCATATGTGGAGCGGAAGTCTGCTGTGCTTCACGCACAGAACCTAGTCCATGCTCTTCTGTACGAAATGACTTCCTAAACTCTTTGATGATTTTCATCAAAATTCCAAGCAAAAGAAACAAACCAGAAAATGTTTCAATGCTCATCGGTTTATAACTGTGTCGTTCGGTACATAAAAAGATAAAGTTGCACTATGTTACAAGCCGGAAGGTCACGGGTTCGATTTCCGATGAGGGAATTAGATTTTTTTTTTAATTTACCTAATCCTTCAAGCCCTGAGGTCGACTCTGCCTCTAACAGAAATGAGTATCAGCAGCCTTCCTGGGGGTAAAGGGCGGCTGGCGCGTAAGGCTGACAACCTCACCGCCATCTGTGAGTCGATTGTCTAGGTCTAGGAAATGTGGTGTCCTCAACATTTCTACGGCCACTTACAGGAATAGCTTTAACTTTTCTCACCCGTTCTTGATTAATTAAACAGCGTGCCATGAAGACGTGATGGTGGGTGAAGTTATAGCTACACCCTTCTTGACCTCGACAAGAGATAGATATGAGTTCTCAGATTCATATCCCGTCCGCCTTAGCCCGAAGAAGTAACTTAGTATCTATCCTACTGGAGGCAAGGTGGGCTCTCAAACCGATCTGGACGCTGTGAAATAGATAAGAATCTCTTGTCCCTGTCCGGAATCCAACGCCGGTCGTCCAGCTATACAGACTTAGGGCCCCCATACACACACAGTTTGGCCTCCAGTTCGGCCTGCACAGTTGAAGACTGAAAGGCAAAACTGAGGTGTGTGGTGCGGCCGGCCGGCCAATCGTTTGGACTGTTGGCCTGTGGGAAACCCGTCAGTCCGTCAGTTCTGCCTGCAGGACCGTAGCACGTGACGTGTGTGACTCAACATTATAGGCTGGAAGACCGTGATTGTGGCATGAAGCCTGCCGCTCTATCTGCGCCTGTATGGGGAGGAAAGGAAAGGGGTAAACTGTGAAAGTTTTGCCTGTAAGGTCGATCGGAAGGCCAAATTATGTGTGTATAGGGGGGGCCTTAGCTATCCCGACTTCCTCATTGGGCCAAGAGGGTCATTTGACTTAGGGGCACCCCAAATATGCTCTTATGGTAAGTAAGCATGAATGAGAGAATTTCGTGGATATTCGTTTGCACTGCAAAGCTTTGTAAATCTCTTCTATTACATAATTTCAGAATTATAGATGAAATTATGTAGTAAATATATATATATATGGTTTTCGGAGTGGGGTAAGGGGCCCACATTTGTGAGTGCACCGAGTTCTATCCCGCCTCTCTCAGGCCCTGGGTACATGCAGGTGAGATCTTCCAAACATTTGAAAATGAAGGCCCGGTGTTCAAATGTTAAATATCTTTTGGTCCGTTCGCAAAGAGAAGCTTAAAGCTTCGTCCATATATTTACCATGTCTATATATCTGATTGAGAACCGTTGATGGATTGTCGCGAGGAATGATATTAAGGAGTTATATTAAAATTTGTTAAGATATTTCAATTGGCTAAAATTGAAAACAGTAATAAGACGGTGTGCCGGCCGCGGTAGCCGAGCGGTCTAAGGCATGAACTGTCTTCGCTCGCTCGGAAGCCGGGATCGTGGGTTCGGATCTGTTTCCTGTGAGGTACGAACTGAATTCTTATATATTGTTCTTATACACTGCCGGTCACGGTAGCCGAGCGGTCTACGGCATGCACTGTCTTCGCTCACTCGGAAGCCGGGATCATGGGTTCGAGTCCCACTCAGGGCATGGATGTTTGTGTGCGTTTTTCTGTGTTTGTCTACAGGTAGAAGCCTTGCGACGAGCTGATCACTCGCCCAAGGAGTCCTACCGTATGTGTAAGATCTAGTAAACCGTAGTGAAACGGAGAATTTCATGGAGGTAGGCCTAGGCCCAAATTGGGGCTGTAGCGCCACAGGAAAAAAAAGACAGTTTACACGACGACCGACATGCATTCTGCTTGCTCTGTATCGTAACTCGCTAAATATTTATAGGAGCGAGAGCAGCTACGAACACATCGAACGCATACAGGTGTCCGGATGAAAGGTACTCAAAATGAAATCATTATATCTCCGACATACACCATTCATAATGTAGTATTTTAGTGTCCTGTTGCACTGATTTTCATCCATGATATGTATACAGTGGCCGCCTTGTAGTGCACTCAATTTCACCCGTTACTTCACGACATGTTTCGGCAACACAGTGCCATCATCAGGTGCCCTAATTACAACACTCGCAACTAAAAAGGGAACACACATCACAAGACAGGGTTTATACAGAATATAAGAAAAACGACCCCCACAGTAGAAGAACCAGACGCAAGTTTTAATTAAGACACATAAAATGAATAATCTTAACAAGTTTTAATGTGTGTAAATTTTAAATTTATTATAGTTGACAAATACGCACTTTTAAAATACTTTTATAAAGACATATAAAGGCAAGCAATGCAATAGATTAGCGTAATTAGGGCACCTGATGATGGCACTGTGTTGCCGAAACATGTCGTGAAGTAACAAGTGAAACTGAGTGCACTACAAGACGGCCACTGTATACATATCATGGATGTATTATACACATCAACGGGTTACACCATTACAAAAGGAAACTATCAAAGTTCCTTTCTGAGTATATAACTTTCTCAATAAATTGGCTCCCTTGGCCGCACGACAAATATCCAGGCTTGAAGCATGTTTGGTGTTACCGTAGCCACAGCGGCCCTTCTGCGGGCTTTCAGGTGTTGAAGGTCGTTGATCTTAACCCTGTAGACAATATTCTTTACATAACCCCACAAGAAAAAAATCACTGGGGTTAAATCTGGCGACCTAGGAGGCCAAGCGATTGGTCCAGCTCTGCCGATTCATATCCCAGCCATCTCTCTGTCCAGGCGATTCCTAACATGTGGCAGAAATGTGGCGGCGCATGCGCGTAAGCCGGACATGAGAAAATAAACTTTCAGAGTTTTCCTCTCCGATGACATAAACCGGATCCGTATATGATAATTAGTTTCCGAGACATACATTTTTTTATTTTGGATACTTTCATCCGGACACCCCGTACCTTAAGCTCAGCAAGTCTTTCACGCTTCAGGGATAGCTTTACTTTTTTAATTTTCATTTTAAAGTATTTACTATGTCGAGAATTTTACGTGGTATTTTACGAGTATGTCTTGTACAAGTTTTTGTACGCAGAGCAGCTTTTGAGAAAACTGTGTTTAATTTAATTAATTAATTTAACAGTTTATATAACATGAACCAAACTTACATGCTCTGGAGAATTATCACTCTGTACCCACAATGCCAAGTTTCTCTACAAAATGGTGGAAATTAATTTTTAATTGAGTTTACAAAAATACATGACTCGAAATGCAGTTCTTGTCCCTTTATTTTTTGTATTTAAAAATATTAATTTGGAATGCAACTCATATAATTCCGACAACTTCTGATAAAGAATAGAGGTGGTGCTATTCTAGTTCCATTCCATGATCCTCAACGATATTCTGGAATAACAAGTTCAACGACTTCCATCTTCAAGGCCCTCAAGGTCAACGAACAGATCCCCCAACTACCCGGATAACGGAGTTTTCAAAATTATTCCATTGTTATGTAAAATGTCAAACACAATACACTTGGAATCTTAATAGTTAAAGTGGACACCGAAAGAATGTATTTTAAATAAAACAAATTAAAATGGTTTTTATTTATGAGGTATCACGTGTGTCAGAAGTACAAAAATTATCCCGTTAGGTTGTAAATCCTTATAGAACACGTTCAGAACAGAATATATGGGCTGTGTGCTGGAATGTTCCATTGTTAAGCTCATCATAATACAAATGGCCGGCGACGCCATGGCAGCAGTCATGTGGTATTAAATGTCATCTGTCTTTCTCTTCTCGCGTCTCCTCATTTCGGGACTACGGATTAAATTTGTCCGGTTGAAGCGCTCGACAACGCGGAGAAGGTTAGACTGTTGACGTAAGAGAAAGTGAAGGGCGCTGGGTGTAAGCGGAAGCAAACGCCGATGGACTCTTTGAACTCGACCAACAATGGCGCGGCTGGGTAATAAGTAAAGTTGTCCGAACAACTAACAAGTACGATATTATTAAAGATAATTAATACGGAAGTTTTCAAAGGATAAAGGTATTTTGGTTCACATCCAGAGTTATGTTGACAGCGAACTGAGTGTATGCTTGTGTACATTATAAAATATATATATCCTTATGTGTACATACATAAGCTTTGTAGGCGTGAGATTCATCATTTTAAGCAAGATATGTCGTAACAGGGAAAACAGTACATGCATATTCATTGCACTGAATATCTAAAACTTTATCCTTCTGTACATGTATAAAAGATTTGTATCCGTAAGGCCATAGCTCAAGCGGTTAGTCGGTGGCTTCCTACCGCCGCGGCCCGGGTTCGAACCCGGGTCTGGTCAAGTGGGATTTGTGGTGGATATAGTGGCGCTGGGGCAGGTTTTCTCCGAGTATTTCGGTTTTCCCTGCCAATCTTCATTCCACCAATTACTCCACAAGCACCCTCACCTATCATCTGGGGCTGGTACAATAGGCCAGAAGTGGCCGCAGTACAAGGAACTTAGTCCCAACCCACTAGCAATAAAAAAAATTGTAACAGTATGGGAAACTCCGAATTTATTCGATTTCAGATTAAAATATCAATGAATTTCATTATGTGATAGGGAGCCGGGATAGCGCAGTCGGTATAGCGACTGGCTACGGGCTGGATGACCGAGGGGTCAGAGTTTGAGTCCCGGTAGGGTCAAGAATTTTCTTTTCTCCAAATCGTCCAGACCGGGTTTGGAGCCCACCCAGCTTGACATCTAATGGGTACTAGGGCTTTTTCCCCGGGGGGTAAAGGGGCATGGGCGTGAAGCCGACCACTCACCTCCAGCTAGTTCAGAGGGCAAGAAAAATGTGCATCTATACATCCACAACCCATGCGCCTTCATGGCGTAGCGCTTAATTAAGTAAGCGGAAGAACAACTTTACCTAAGTTATGTAATGTCACGAAGTAGTGATCAGTCTTTTTTTTTATAAATATACCGTGTCTATTATGTGAGCACTGATAATATTGTCATGTGTGAGGGAGTCACTATAAACGGAGTTTGGATTGGATACTGGATTTATTGACCACTTGAACAAAACACTTTGACTACAATTAATTAAAGCGTCATCGCTGATTTCCACACTTCGCAGATCACTACAGCACATGCTAAGTCTTTTCAGTCTGCTGTGTCATCACAAGTCGTTACTTGGAAACGGCTTTTAACAATGGAGAATTTTTAGTTTCCGTGCTAACTTCGTTGCCCGCTGGCTCTCAACCGCGCCTACACAGACTCCCTTACAACTGACCGACTTCTGAACTTCTCTTGGTTATAACATATCGGAACGGACCACGTAGAAAACACCGTTTCCAACAATTCCTCTATTGTTACGCGTGAACTCGTTGCTGTGGGAACCTGTTTGTTTCGAGGTTGCTACCTATCGTAGCTACACGTTACAATATTTTGGTGTAGATATGTAAAGCGCTGTATAGTACTTAAGAAAAAATATTGTTGACTATATGTGCGTGCTATTTGTGGGAGATGTAATTAAGCGTCGGTTTCTACGTATCATTCGGTAACACGCAGGACTGGTAAGGAATACGGAAGGAAGGAATGAGAGTTAACAGTGCGAAAGCTTATTTAATAACTGATGAAACTTGAATTTTCAACGGATGTTAGCCAGTATTATATTATGTTATTATAATTTATGTAACTCGCTATCCCAGTACTATCTGGAGAAAATGAAGAAAGCTGTGAAAATTTCGCAATGGATCAACTTCGAACCCCACATTTCACAAATTAGAAGCCAAGTAGGATATATTACTGGCCGGTCTCGGTAGCCGAGCGGTGTAAGGCATGCACTGTCTTCGCTCGCTCGAAAGCCGGGATCGTTGGTTCGAATCCCACGCAAGGCATGTATATTTTGTATATTTATGTGTTCAACCTGTGTTTGTGTTTTCCTGTGTTTATGTAGAGGCCTTGTGACGATCTGATCACCCGCCCAAGGAGTCCTACCGTCTGTGAAATGATCAAAATGAAAAAGGAAAACAACCTCGACACCGAAAGGTATAAGAGGAACAGATTAAGTAAAGTAAGTAAGCTACTGCTTAGCTAACCAGCAGAAGTCGAAGAATGTTTAAGGTTAAGGGAACATGGTGCTGAGTTCAGAACAACTGGTGAGTTTCAAATGAGGATATTTTGTGCAGACTCTGCTTGCAAGGAGAGAGTCCGTGGGTTGTGTACTCACCACAAAAACAAACGAGGTGCTTATGTACATGAAGGCTCTACTGTATAGAGAGTGAAGACTGCTGACAGCCCACCGCCACCTTCTGGTTGATCCCTGTACCCGCATCTCCCTGTTACCTACAAATTTACACTGCGTCGGCAAACTCTATTTTACACTGTACGTCTCTTCGTTAACAAAGAGCTAATGGGAACTCGAAACCTTATTTTTAAAGACAGATTTTTAATTGCTAGTGGGGTGGGACTAAGTCCCTTATACTGCGGCCACTTCTGGCCTATTGTACCAGCCCCAGTTGACAGGTGAGGGTGATTGTGGAGCAATTGGTGGAATGAAGATTGGCAGGGGAAACCGAAGTACTGGGAAAAAACATGCTCCAGCGCCACTTCGTCCACCACAAATCCCACTTGACGAGACCCGGGATCGAACCCGGGCCGCCGTGGTGGGAAGCCAGCGACTAACCGCTTGAGCTATGACGCGGCCCAAGACAGATATTACTTCGACATAAAATAAATTCTAGCCCTCAATGACTTTATAGAAGAGTTTTTTGTAGTGCCATTAGTAACTTGACAACAACTCACTTTTGTTCGGCCTTTGTTCATATGTACGCTTCTACGACACATGAAGATACGTTAGAAATGAAACATTAATCAGTATCACGTGATCCAAGATTTAAATTTCAACGTTGGGGCCATATTTCTTATTACATCTATAAATTCTGTGTTTTGAAAAATATATCATTTATATTCATCCATCAGACCACAAATCAATTATTCAGTCCAGCCAAATCTCCGTCCTTTATTCCACCTATCAGTACGTCCATCAATCTGTCAATCCATCCAAGCTTTCATCCATCTAAACGAGCAATGAATCATCATCCATTCATCCGACCAAATGTTCATTCAAGAATCCATAAGACATTCATTCGCCAATTCTTCCATAAGTCTCTTGGGGTACAGACACAACATTTGCTCTAGGACTGAGGTAAACCAAAGAGATCATTGTTCGAGATGGTCTTTCACTTGTCTTTGCGGATGCAGACTGACATTCAGAAAACATCTGGCGAGAAAGAAGATATAAACGGATCACAATATTTTGCGTCCCCACTTACATTCGCCATATAATAATAAGGTCCTAAAGAAATTTGATTCTTTATTCTCAGAAGCAATTTAATCTAACAAGTACACTTTCCAGGAGAAATGTCAATTTCTTTGACGTTAAACCAGCTGGCATAAATGATTACCACTGACCACTGAAGGCCTAATGATGGACTACAGTCCTGCGCTTTGCTCACGTGACATGAGAAAACGCACACAACATTTCGTATGTAATTCGTTTGCAACGCAGAGATGTGACAGACGTACAGCGCGGGCGAGGTCATTAACACATAAGTATGGACCAAGCGCGTCGGAGTTGTAAGTCTGTTTTGTCGGAGCATAATGGCTTCTGGGAAATTACGCCGTTTAATTCAGGAGATAGTTACCAGCGTTGCGGTGAAATGTATCGATACCAGTTTCCGGGTCTCTAATCTGAACATAGAGGCACCAGATTCCTCCAAAAACTTGGTTAATATAGTGTGACATGTAGACCCACTGCTAGGGAACGACTCGGTAAACTAGCCCCAAACAATACGCAGCAAACAACAGAGTAGACCCATTTCTAGGCAACGCCCGCAATACACGAACGCAACAATAGAACCGGTGTTGCAAGAAGTGTTTTCTGTGCGGGTTCACATATATTCATTGCTAGCCAACGGATGTGTTTTCTGTGCTGTGATCCGATCCGAGGCTATAAACTGAGAAGCCAACAATATCTGTCAGTTACCCCCCTGTGGAGGCGGGGTCAAATACCTCCACCGTTAACCTGAGGGTCGTAAGAGGCGACGAAAAGGGAAATCCCAAATCAGAGACAGTAAAATATGGTCGCGAGTCCCAAGGGACTTGGACCTAACAAAGACAGCGCTGGCAAGGACCAGCAGCATATACAAAAGAGAGACCCGTCCTCTCGTCAGAGAGGGAACCCAACAAAAACAAGACCGTAACTGTCAAACAGTAACAAATACCTGGTCATGTGTCTCAGATGGGGCTCGACACCAAGATTTACTGACTGAACGTCAGTCACAATGTGACTTTGACTTTGACTTTGAACTGATAGTTCCGTTGGAAGTAAGAATGGTACCCGTGGAGCGTCCAGTCGGAAGAAGGTGACAGTGTATCAGAGAGTGACTTGTGAACTGTTGTAACCAGTCGCATAAAGGTCCAACAAATTCAATCAACAAATCTAAAACCCGTCATATTAGTCACACAAACCCCGGACACGTTACAATAAAACTACAGGAGTGATATCCAAGAAAACTGTAATTTTCATGTTCACAGTCGTGAGAACCTTCAGTCCCGCATACACTATACGTATATCCAAGAGACCTAAACTTTCCAAGACTTTCGAGATGTTTTTGTAAAAGATATTGCTATGTCCACTCATAACTGCAGAACTGAAGTATTGATTCTGATAAAATTGATCCTGGATTTATTTGTCTTTCTGCGCACTCTTTGTAAGATCTTTAGACGAGATTATCAATAGGTGGATTTCGTGGATTCAAAATCCCGAAGCAACAACATAGCAAAAGACTACCTGGGAAATCTAAACGTGGATGGTATAATTTCCAGATGATTCTGAAAGAAGAGGTTGTGAAGGTGTGGATTGGATTTAACTGGCAAAAGATAAAGTCCGGTTGAATGCTCTCAACGACACGAAAATTAGCTTTCTGATTCTGTGAGGGACAAATAATTTTGTGTCTATCTCAAGCAGACCTTTGCTCCGTAAGATCAGTTACCTCGGACGTTAACCTCGCAAACAAAGCTCGATCAATTATGTCACAATCTGTGGCTGATTTCTTACCTCACAACATCGATCCAACTTTGTGTTACACAACACACAAAATGTGAAACGGAATTTCCCGATTTCAGAAATAGAAAGGCAGTTAGAAAGAGAGAAGCCAGTTTTCTTACAGGTCAGTGGACATCATAACAAAACCTTACGGCGTTTCCTCTGGCATAACTCCTGCTTCCACACCGGCCTCCCAATGTACTTATTTTTAACAAAAGAAAATCTACTGCCAGCCGAATTGGCCTCCACGTACTATACACACATAATGGTGAGCAATTTGTGCAGAGTACCGCGTGGGTAGGACTGAGCTCCGAACGGAGGTCACTTGATCATTTTCCAGCATCTTAGTCCCNCCCCCCCCACTGCCAACAAAATTCGCTTTACTTCCTTCCAACTTTATATATCCGTAGTCTTGAAGGAGGCCAGTAGCTACACGTATCTGTATGGTCACATACAGCGCAGGGGAAAGGAAACGAAATTATCATTACGAGACAGTTTCGTGCCTTCCCGTCAGACGTGAGTTTCATTACGTCAGAGGACTGACTTCACAACCGAGAGAAGTGTATGGCCATACACCAGCAGTGACCAACCTGCGGCTCGAAACTTGGGGCTTGAGCATGGGGGTAAATTGATCATTTACTTCCAACTGAAATATTATGTGTATATACATAACACTGTCCGACTCGGCTCTGGGGTCTATCCAGCCCCCTATACAATGGGTACCGGGGGGGTCTCTTTCTCCGGTAGTAAAGCGGCCGGGGTGTGATGCTACCAGTCACCTCCAACTAATTCTTCACTTCCCATACGCCTTCATAGCGTCGTGTTTAATTAATTAAGCACAAGGACAAATTAACTTTTACCTTAAGTCTGTGACAGGTTCAATTCAAAAACTTCAATATCGATTTTGAGTTCATAATATTGTGTAAAATTTGAGGTTTTCACGGCCGTGACTATGAAGAATGCCGTATTCTGGGATGACGGAAGCGATACATACCTCCGAAACGTCGGTTTACACAAGATCTACACGGTGCCACATCCAAGAAGACGGCATTCTTCATAAAATTAAATTTAAATATTCTGTTGTACAGTGTAGACCTGATTTTGTGTTCCACTTCTTGCCTTCTACGTCCCACTTCTGTTATTGTTCACTCATGTTCATCCCTTTATTATATATCACTACCTGTTTCGGCCTAACTGGCCACCATCAGGTGTACAGGTGTTGTGGACAAGGATTCTGCTGATCACTGTAATGTTAAGATTTCCTTTAGCGTAAATGTTTCCGACTTTTTTAGGTTATGTGATTAGCACTCTGTCCCCATGCACGTATTTGGTTTATCTGTGACATGCGATGGGTTATGTTAGAGTTTCATTTTACGGTAACAATTTATGTATATTCTGTTTCTACATATCTGATGTTACTTACGGTGCAAAGAGAGAACATACATAACTATGTACCTCCAATATAACCCATCACATATTACAGATAAACCAAACACGTGCATGGCTACAGAGTGCGAACCACATAACCTAGAATAGTCGGAGATACATTAAGCGCCAAAATGCAATACTGAAACTCGCGCATCTCAAACGCGCATGTGCGTTTGTCGACGGGACATAGCTCCAGCCGCACGTGTTCCCACTATTTACACTAAAGAAAACCTTAACGTTACCGTGAACAGCATCACAACAATCTGTACACCTGAAGATGTACAATTATGCCGTAACATTTGGTAATGCTAAAACTATCCCTGTAACAGGCCGTGCAGACCCATGGGGTTGTGATTCGTTGAGGCTCCAATATTTTCAAGACAATCGGCTCACAGATGGCGGTAAGGTTGTCAGCCTTACCCACCGTCCGTCCTTTACTCCCCAGGAAGATTCCTGGTACTCATTTCCATTAGAGGCTGAGTCGACCCCAGGGCCATAGAGCGGCGGCTGGAAGGTTAAGCCAATTAAAAATTCGACGACCTCATGGGGAATCGAACACGCAACCATCTGGCTTGTAGCATAGTGCCTCAACCAACTACCCCATCCCGTGCCCCCGAAACATTTGAATTTGCACATAAACAGGAGGAAGTGGAACAAAAAGTCAGATTGATTTCGTGACTTCAGCAGTTTCATATTCGTTGTTACATCTTCAATTGGAATATGTTTTTTTCTTTGGGGGCGGTGTGTGTTAAATTACTACTGTCTCAGTATCTAGGCTAGACTCAACCGGATGATATGATGATTAATGAAATGGAAAGGAAGTGACAGTCCATAACCAAACCTGGATATCACAGAATTTGCCTTGAGGGAGTGAGGAAAACCACGAACTACAGTCAGGAGAGACGGTAACCCGGTCGATATTCGAACCGAGTGCGCCTCAAAAATGAACCTATATTATTATGGGCTCATCAGCCTGGTGAGTATCTAACTAATACTTTCTTTTAATTCGCTTAGTGGGGGGGGGGTGGAGTCCAACTGGGTCCACTCGGCACGGCGGCCACTGATTGGCCTATTGTAGCCTGCCCCGGGTGATTATGATGGTGGATAATTTGGTGGAATGAAGATTGGCAGGGGAAACCGAAGTACTCGGAGAAAACCCGTCAGAGCGCCACTTAGTCCACCACAAATTCCACTTGACCAGACCCGGGATCGAACCCGGGCCGAGCGACTAACCACTTGAGCTATGGCGCGGCCATACTAATACTTACTGCAAGATATGAAAGCATACTGTAATATTTATGATTATTTGCCTAGCCTAATGTGCTATTTCTACTTTCCTTTAATTTTCCTATAAAATTAGATCTACAAGTTCTGAAGATGGCAAACTATAAAATAGATTACTATTGTATGAAATTTTTGTAATTTAGTTTTAAAGTCGGACAGGATTTTAAACACTTTAGGGACAAGTCATAAAAGTTATTTTCTCTACAGTAATTGCATCAAATCCAGATGCATTGTTTAGCAGGATACAATTGCAGATACTATGCAGACTGGCACACGTGTGAGTGTATCTGAGTGCTCTGTATATTTGCAGGACTTTTTATTTTTACAGTGATCTAATATGTGCATTCCGACAGACCATTTCTTGCATATTTTGGAAAAGAAAATATAAAATTTCATACCTATAAATATGAGAAACCGTCACCATCTTCAAAAATAGTAATGAAATACTAGGTAGGAATTCCACGGCTCTGTGATGCATAGTTCCTAGGAAACAGTGTCCTGCAGGAAAGTTGCTCAAAATTAATGGAGTCGGATAGTCTGTATCCTGCTCTATCGTAATATACCTGTATAATTGTAATTCAAATTTCAAATCAAAATATATTTATATTATTTCCTTGTTTTGTTTTACTTAACTGAAGCCTCTGAATCAATAACATAGGACATATTTGTTTTCCCTTGTCACTACAGCCCCAGTGGGCCTAGGCCTACCTCCATGAACTTCTCCGTTCACTTCGGTTTTTTTCTAGATCTTCGACATACGGTAGGACTCCTTGGGCGGGTGATCAGCTCGTCGCAAGGCCTCTACCTGTAGAAAAACACAGAAAAACGCACACAAATATCCATGCCCTGAGTGGGATTCGAACCCACGATCCCAGCTTCCGAGCGAGCGAAGACAGTGCATACCTTAGACCGCTCGGCTACCGTGACCGGCTAACATAGGATATACTCGTACAGCGTCGAATTAAAAGACGGTTTAAAACTGGAAAATTTTCGTGGTTTTAGTTGTAGTATTGTCACGTGTGGGGTACGTCACGCAACAAATAAATTTACGTGGGTTTCGTATTCAGCGAATATTTATTGAAAACACTCGTTTACACACTTACAAGTATAATAATTATCTACTACTTCACTGTTACAATTACTTCTTACAAAAGGTGACTCATTTCGTCATATTCATTTTCAGTTAAACAGTTGTATGCATTTACATTGGACAAATCATCATGAGAAAACTTTATACTTGATATATTAGCTGTGCTGTCTTGACAGACACTATCCTTTAAATTGCTTATATTACAAACACCATTACATTCAAGGGTCTCTGACACTAGTGCCTGATAATCATTACCATTATCAACCAAAGTAATTCTCTGCAGTAATTTTTCATTTCCAGATTCAGTACATGTCAAAGTAGTTGTCAGAAACAGAAAATGGTCTCTCATTTTGTTTCTCATACTCTACTCTTAGACGAACTCTTCCATCTCCCTCCATGGAAAGCAGAATCCACAGAAGTAGCATTAGCCAGCTCATTCCCTGTGCGTTTTACCCTTCCAACATCGGCCTAGGTGACACTCCACCGCGGTGGCTGGGAATTTGATGGTGGCAAGGCAACATTTTCTGGAACACTCTGTACAAATGTAACCTGGTTGAAGGAAACATGAAAATAATATTTGCGTTTGTAGTACACATAGACACTACCAACAGTAAATGCAATAGCCGCCAGAATGAGTTTTCTCCATAATCGCCAGTCAAGGATACCTTCGTATACAGGGTGTTTCACGGCTTTAGAGCATAACTGCAGGATGTGATTTCCTAGGTCTTTGTGATCAAAAAAGTTCATATAAACATGTGTCCGATTTTGGACGTTTGCGGAGTTATGACTGTTTTAAACTCAGAATAGAAGGTAACGATTACTGACAATAAACGGAACAAAATAATAAACCAGCATAATACATGATACATTTAAAGTATGAATGTAAAGTTAACTTCGTGAAATTACCTTTAATTTGAATTTATGGGTGCTTAAAGCTGATTTTCGAAAAAGCCACCGCCGGCCGCAACACAGGCTGCCGCTCGGTTGTGAACCGCGCCGGACATACCAGCCCACCCCGCCTTAGGTAGCTCTCAAGTGTCGAGATAACGAGAACGGTCTGTCTGTAGCTGGCTAAAAATAGCGACCCGTCAGATGATAGACGCGGTTCACACGAGGGCGTGTACGGGAATGAAAAAACGGTCATAACTCCGTAACCGTCCAAAAGCGGACACATGCTTATATGAACTGTTTTGAACACAAAGAGCTAGGAAATCACCGCCTGCAGTTATGCCCTAAAGTCGTGAAACACTCTGTATATTGTGCCACACCATCAATCACCTGAATCAGTATACATAGAAGACAAGTCGCAAATAAAGCATCAAATATGACAGAGACCACAAACTTGCCTTGTTCCTCATCAGACAACTTACGTGGCTGCATAATTAATTGAAATTTACACAACTCACAGTTTTGGATGTCTGAAGACTTGATCCATTGCTGCAGGCAAGCCTGATGAACATGTCGCAGGGATCCTGCGCACAAACATGGTGCAATTAGGGGCACCTCACTGTCCCCTTCACAGCGCAGATCCTGCAGATATCATGGTTGTTAGAAAGAGCTGGAGCCTGGGATGCACAACGTTCTGGCGGATGCTGGCTCGAAATTGTGAACACGGACTCCTGCACTTCCCAGTCCTGGTTCTGGGTGCTTGCATTTGTATTTCCTTTGACGCAATCAAGTGGCGAAACGCTAATCTGTTGTAACGGCATTTCAAAGACTGGCATATTGCGTAGGCACGCGGCTGACTGCGGGCTTATGAAGAGACAGCGACTTGTCGCCTGTTACCTGGTAACCTACTTCCGTCTCCTAGGTAACGCGACGAAAATTTCACGTGGGTTTCGAAATTCAGCGAATATTTATTGAACACGCTTTTACACACTTACGAGTATAATTATTATCCACTATTTCACTGTTATAATTCCTTCTTGCACCACTA
The DNA here is from genome assembly GCF_002891405.2 of Cryptotermes secundus. Classification (NCBI taxonomy): domain Eukaryota; kingdom Metazoa; phylum Arthropoda; class Insecta; order Blattodea; family Kalotermitidae; genus Cryptotermes; species Cryptotermes secundus. The sequence goes on from NW_019743658.1 coordinate 405,171, forward strand.
ATCTCGGTGAAGTCTTCTATTCCCTTTTTCGGATGCGAGCTGGTTTCTGCTCTGCTCGGAGCTACACTAAGAACTGACTGACTGACTCCAACGGATGCTGGAACTTCGCTGTTACCCCGGCGGCTGCTATATTTCAACTGACTCAGCAAAACATCAAAGTCAAAGTCACATTGCGACTGACGGTCAGTCAGTCAGTCAGTCAGTCTTGGTGTCGAGCCCCATGTTTGACAGTTACGGTCTTGTAAGATTTGAGGCTTTCACGGCGGTGACTATGAAGAAAGCAGTCTTCTGGGATTTGGCGCCGTGTATATGTGGTGTTAACCGACGTTTCGGAGGAACGTATCGTCTCCATTTTCAGGGTGACGATGGAGACGACACGTTCCTCCGAAACGTCGGTTAACACCACATATACACGGTGCCAAATCCCAGAAGACTGATTTCTTCAGTTACGGTCTTGTTTCTGTGGAGCGCCTTCTCTGACGAGAGGACGGGTCTGTCTTTTGTATATGCTGCTGGTCCTTGCCAGCGCAGTCTTATTCGGGTCCGAGTCCATTGGGACTCGCGACCATATTTTACTGTCTCAGAATTGAAACTTCCCTTTTCGTCGCCTCTTACGACTCGCAGGTTCACGGTGGAGGTATTCGACCCAGCCTCCACACGGCAAATGCCTTCAACCCTTTTTATAACCTCGGCCGCTGCTATGCAATGAACCCTCGTTATAACCGTGGAGACTCCTCTCCGAGAAGATTCGGCGTTCTCTGCGCAACGTCTCATTGTTAGAATTACAATATCGCTATTGTTACTTCCTACGCAACGGTCTGTTCTAGCGTTTCCATGGAAGTAACCCTTCTGGATTCTACACATGTGACAGTATTTTGAAGCAGTAGTGAAATATCAAGATCAAAGACTTCTGGGGTATGGCGGTATACGTGTTTAGTTTGTTAGATAGGCTGACCTACGAACTTTTGGAAGGAACATATTCTACCCTGAAGACGGAGGGTGTATGTTGCGCCGAAACCTTAATATGTATCTACGAAACTACACGGGCTTCACACGACAGAAGAGTATATTATTCATACTACAGCCATGGGAACCTCAAACCTCATTAATAAATTACTTTACAGAGCGATTAATTGTACCACAGTAAAGGTAGGAATATCCACGTAATGTGAAAATGACTAGATCGATATATCGAATACTTTGATGTAAGCGAACTGTGCCAGTAGCTCAATCCACATGTTACGTCAAGTCGAACATCCAGGTCAGCAAATCATTGTCTTTTTCCTGTAGCCCGTTCAGGGTTTACTGCAGCCATTGATCTCGCTCGGCCCATTGCCTCCTCAGGTCTCACCCGCTGTTGTCTCGCCATCGGCTACAGTCGCTTACGTAGCGTTTTACAGAGTCAGCCAAATTGTGTTTTGTCGATACTAAACGACGCTGCTCTACAAGTCAAAAGGAGAACACGAGGCAGGAGGAAGCAGAAAATGAAGAAAGGTAAAGAGAGACATGGCGGTTCACACACAACACAAACCCTCAGGAAGATTCCTGGTAGTCATTTCTGTTAGAGGCTGAGTGGACTCCAGGGCCATATTGCGGCTGGAAGGATTAGGTTAATTGAAAAATCCACGTCATCGGGATTCGAGGCCGTGACCTTCCGGCTTGTAGCACAGTGCCTCAACCAACTATGCTACCACGTGTCCAAATCTTTAGAAGAAGCAAATAATTTCTCTAAAACTTACTTTCAAGCATATTTTTATAAATACAAGATCCCGAAGAGAACACTTGCATTGATATAATTATGTGAAGCCTTAAACAAGTCTCAATATTTTAATATTCAATTTCTGCATCATAGGAAACACTGTGTCTCCATTACAAAAAAAAACAATTTATTTATTTATTTTTGGGTAAATTATCAATGTTTATGCTGAGAATCACGATAAACACATAACTACAATCTTCTGAGTAAATCCAGAGGATTTTATTAATGCAGTCCACCTTCGATAGCCCCAACAAATTAAAGCACTCGTCTATTTGGGCTATCCAATCTTTCCTTCTGCTGGATTTCAGATAAGAAGTTCGAATTTTTTAGTGACCTTATTTATTCAATAATTTTATTAGTGTATTTTATATAAGCCAACGATCGGAACCCACAAACTTTCAACCATACGCCGAGCTGTGCGAGCGCTACCCGGGTTACATGTGTCACCACACGAGAGAGGCAGGTCCACTAACACACATCATGTTTCAGAAGAATTATTTTTAGCGCAAGGAAGTGAAAACAATTAGATTATATTCGTAATTTTTGGAGGTGCACTTTCTTTTTGGTACTGTAAATCAATTTGAATTACTGCAAGTTGATATTAACGTGCTTTTTTTTTATTGCTAGTGGGGTGGGACTAAGTTCCTTGTACTGCGGCCACTTCTGGCCTATCGTACCAGCCCCAGATGATAGGTGAGAGTGATTGTGGAGCAATTGGTGGAATGAAGATTGGCAGGGGAAACCGAAGTACTCGGAGAAAACCTGCCCCAGCGTCACTTTGTCCACCAAAAATCCCACTTGACTAGAACCGGGATCGAACCCGGGCCGCCGCGGTGGGAAGCCAGCAACTAACCGCTTGAGCTATGGCGCGGGCAAACGTGGGTTCAGACTTACCTAAGTTCCACTGTATAACAGTAGCTGGTACATACAGTAGCTATTGTGTTTAAAGAGTTAGTTTTTTTTTGCGTCATAATCCGTGTTCACAAGCAGCATGTATAATACTTCTTTCTAACGAAGAAGAATTTATTTCATTATTCAACCGTGACAGTTCTTCAGCCTAGGTATCAACTCGTGTACAGTTCTGTAGGCGTTAGCTTACAGTGTATTCTTCTCAATGCATCTCGAAGCTTGGTTGTGGTTACTCCTGTCATGTTTATGTAAATCTTTAAGTTGAACAAAGCCAGCCTAATTAGCATCATGATCGCTTTGGGCTGGGCACTAGTTACAGTTGATTTGTAGCAGAAAGCTCTGTAATTACGTCTTTACATTCCCCCCACCCCTTTGGCGCTACAGCCCTCATTTGGGCCTAGGCCTACCTCCATGAAACTCTCTGTTTTCACTTCGGTTTACTAGATCTTAGACATACGGTAGGACTCCTTGGGCGGGTGATCAGCTCGTCGCAACACAAACACAGAAAAACGCACACCAAACATCCATGCCCTGAGTGAGATTCGAACCCACGATCCCTGCTTCCGAGCAAGCGAAGACAGTACATGTCTTAGACCGCTCGGCTACCGTGACCGGCCTTTACATTTACAACTAAACAAAATGGTTCCCAAACGCTACACCGAGGCGATATAACGATACTTCAAACACAATTCAACAATGTATTATTACTGAGCCTAAAGTGAAATTTCGTAAATTGTTGTTCTATTTCTTCTTAAATACTAAGGACAGATGGACTAGATATGTAGCACGCAGGGGGAAGATTATAAACAAAACAAAAGAGCAAACTCCGTGGCTTTAGTCCGGCCGTCGCTTGTCGGCGAAGTTAGTGCCAAATTTAGCGGATAGAGAGTGTCGCGTGGTTAGCTCAACGAATCCCCACGGCTTTTAATTCCGGTTTTCTAGACCGGAGCCGCTATTTTCTTGACAGAGCTCCTCAATTATTCTCAAGAGGCTGAGAGGACCCCGTTCGAGATCCACTATTTCTCAGAAAATCTGGTAGCGCCTGGAATGGAATCCGGGACCTCTGGATCTGTAGCCAGGAACTCTGATGGGAAATGAGTGTTTACGAAACCTAACGTAGAAGGGAGTGTACTATTCGAATGGACGTTCAATAAAATGGGCGATTTTTAACTTGTTTTTGAAAAATGGCACTGCTCCTTGAACTGCAGGTCATTTTATGTGGGCATGCCGAATATGCAATGGATTTATAAATTTGTGTGAGTACTTTGTAGGCAGAAGCATTGTCTGTGTGCATATGTGTAGCTAACGTACTGACAGCACGCAGTCTGAGACTCAGAAAGGAAACTACTGTCAGATCCACTTAGCTGCAATAGGAATTAAGACCCCTCTTTCACCACAAAATTTGTTTAGGCTATCATTTCAGCCAAATAAAAGCATAGCTTCCAGCTGTGGATGGAAATCTGCTTTAGTTCGGGCTATTGAGTAGGAATATGGCCGGTCCAGTGGTGGGAGGTTGTCGTGTCCGCGGGGGGGGGTTCACGTTAAGGGGGGAGATCAATTACCTTAAACATTCTTAATCACTATTTTCATCCAGACGACGTCTGCGACTGCTGCAGACCTCGGAGACGTCCCCTCCCCCTTCATTATTTTATCTCAATAGACCAGAAGAATTGGGCGTTTCGGAGGAAGCAGTTGACCGCGAACACCTGGTGAGAGAAAAAAAGTTTATTGTCCACATTTGTTTCTGGAGTCCGCATGTTTTGCTGCGAGGCGTATGGAGGTTATAAAGGATAACAGGACTATAAAAACGTAAGGCTCTCTCTTTGTTTATCTAATTAATCACTACGCCATGAAGAGGTATGGGGGAGTGGATGTATAGATCCACGTTTTCTTGACCTCGGCACTAATTGGAGGTGAGTGGTCAGCTTCACTCCCAGGCCGCCTTACTCCTGCGGAAAGAGACACCTGTATCCATTGGATAAGATTCTGGGTAGGCCCCAGACCCGGTCTGGATGACCTTGAGAAGAGAAAATTCTTACCATTGTCGGGACTCGAACTCCGACCTCTCGGTCGTCCAGCCCATAGCCAGTCACTATACCGACTGAGCTATGCCGGCTATCACAGGTCTCTTTCAGACTGTGAGAATGTGATTTGTGTAAGACACTGAAGAAAGACGTTAGTAGCTCATACAGTCGAGCCGAATGCAAAGGGAAAGAGCGGTACTGATTCACGTTTATTGATTGTTCATTTAACGACGCTGCCAATATCTCAGGACCGCCTCTGTGGTCTAGTGATCAGAGTTGGCGCTACCAGATTTTCTGAGAAGTAGTGGGTCTGGAACGGGGTCCATTCAGCGTTGTGAGCATAACTAAGGAGTTATTTCAAGTAAATAGCGGCTCCGGTCCAGAAAATTGAGATTAACGGCCGTGGAGATCCATTGCGCTGACCAGATAACACCCTCTATCCGCAAACGTTGGCACTAACTTCGCCGACAAGCTGCGGTAGCTCGGTCGGTATAGTTAGCTTGCGGACTACAGGCCAAGGAGTTTGTTTCTTTTACCAATATCTTAGACTATGCAGCGTTAAAAGGTAGGATAAGCAGTGAATGATGAATTATAGAAGACGAGAAAGACGTGGTTGTGGCTTAACTTGCGGCCCAATCCGGAAATTGGTATGGATGTACGGATGAAAACTGTGATTTATCTTAAGCTGGTCCGTGTTCCGACCGAGATTTGATCGGACATCTCCCGAATGCAGTTCAGAAGCGTCACCACTTGACCAGACTTGCTTGGTATCAGATTAACTTCAGTAGGAATGCTTCCAGTGACCATTCGTTTAGAAGCATGTCCCTCTTTAATAATATAAATGGCGTTACTTCAATGGCGCCTGAAGTCATATTCCAATGTTGCAAATACTTTTTAGATCTAACCCATTAATATTTGGCGAAGCAGACAGTAAAATGAGGGAACGCCATGTACGTAGTCCATGGAACACCAGACAATGCTATCTCTCGTTCATGCACAATACATTCAGTCCTCAATGCAACTATTTTTTCATTATTACTTGTCTTCCTTGCGATAAGTTTCGGCCTCAAACGGTCGTCATCAGGTGCTTGGTCTACGCCAAAACTGTCGCACTGTAAAAACGTATAAAATGTTCTCTTATTTATACACGTGGAAATGTGACGTTTCTTATTTTATTTACTTGATGCACGCTCGATATCTGGGGGGCACGTGGTAGCGTAGTTGGTCGAGGCACTAGCCTGCAAGCCAGAAGGTCGCGGGTTCAAATTCCGATGAGGTCATTGGATTTTTTCAATTGACCCCTTCCTCTGGGTTCTCCAACAATCCCCGCCCTCAGCTACTACCTTCTCACAGAAACAGCCCACAGCGACTGAACCCAAGCTTGTACCTAACTAAAGGACTACTCTTCAAAAGTCAAAAGATATTTTACGACCGGCGTTGAGTCGGCCAGTTCATCTTGGTGTCCAGCACCCATCTGGGGCCTAAGGCCAGATGTTTTTTTACTGTCAGCGAGTCACGGATGTCTTGATCTGAGGCGACCTTTCTGACGAGAGGACGGGTCTGTCGTTTACAATTGCTACTGGTCCTCGCCAGAGCTTTGTCAGGTCAGAGACCCTCGGGACTCATGATCGTATTATACTGTCTGTGATTCAAGACTCCTCAAACATGGAGGACCAGGTTCATGTATTTATATCCCTCAGGAAAGGGTGGCCCAGTTATAACCCCAGGCACTGAGTTCCATTTTCTTTGCCTCCCACTAGTTGTAGGGCTACGGTGGAAGTATTCGAACCTGCCTCCACCCGAGGGTTCTTCTTCAGGACTCAACTCAAATCATTATATAGCCCAGGGTCGGAGAGCACAGAAAATACCGCTCCTCTCTTGCAGTGTAATTGTTGCTTAGAGGTGGCATGACGTATTCCATTGCTGCGTGCGCAGCCATCGACACAGATTGCGCAGGAAACACCATTCGTCTGTTGTTGTTTACGGGCCGCTGCCTAGTAACGGCCGGCTGTTGTGACAACAATTTTTACTTTGAAAGGATATGTCACAGTATTTGAATCTACATAAATCATGGTTCTGATATGTAAATAAATTACACAACTTTTGATAGTCTCATATACAATACAATTGCTATCACATACCGCCTCAAAATTTCAGAAATTCCCGTTAGATTTAAGTCGTCCACCATCTTGTTGTGTGTTCAGAGGGATCGCTTTCATACCTCACGAAATTTGAGATTTCCACCGCGGTGAAGAGTCATGTGATTGTCTACTAGGTTCTGACACCTTTTAGCCAAATAGGTGAGTTCCAGCCTTTCGGGGGACCATAGTGTCTTCTAGCTCTATTTTAGGGCTGAAAATTCGTAACGTCTTTACACCTTCATGAATGTCAATTGTTCGGTTGTCCCGGACATGCTGATCCAGCTGCTCCTTAACTACAATACACGCTCAGTAGATGGCAGCCCAGAACTGGCATCGTAAAAAACAATCTACTTTCTTTTGCTCACCAGTCGCACCCTTGGGCTTCTTTGGAACATCATATCCACGGAACAGTCATTGTCCACTCAAAGGCAATAAGGACCCACTGCGTGTAGATCAAGGAGGGCACATACACCGTACCACGTAGTAGGCGAGGTTCATTTTCAAACACTGCTTCTTAGAAAAGAGGGTTTGCCTTATTTCGAATCGTTAAAAATGAAAAAAAAGAAGAATGCCGTCTTATGGGATGTGGAACCGTGTAGATCTTGTATGAACCGACGTTTCGGAGGAAAGTATCGCCTCCATCTTCAGGGTAGAAAAAATCCGCGAGCGAGGAACCAGCGTGAGCAGGTGGCTGCATACGTCGGTTCGCACAAGATCTATACGGCGCCACATCCCAGAAGACGACATTCTTAATAGTCACCGCCGTGAAACCTCGAATCTTATAAATGCTAAGAATATGACAAAGAGTTCTAACCGTTAATCCTAATAATATTTATACACATACCGAGAATTATTCCTATATTTAAGGTATACAATTCTAAATTCATTATTATTTCTTCATATTGTGACATGTACAAGCATTACTAGACAATGACTAGATAAACACATTCCCGTGCGAGCCAATGCGCAAGAATAGGCTTCTGTTGTTAGGCAACGAATCAGAAGAAAGTCCTCATTAAGAATAGGGCTGTGTTTTCCGTGGGGTCAGTGTACAGTGGTTATAAGGAAGTGCTCGGCAGTAGACTGTATGAGTAGCAGAGAGTGGAGAGTCAAGATTCGAGAAGCAAACCAGACAGGATATGACTTTGGGAGCAGACCCATTGAACTGAGTCCAGAATAATGGCAAGAAATGCACTAGACTGAGACAAGAAAACTTCATGTGTGATTTGAAGTTATAGCGAGACTCTCATAAATCCGTTGCCAGAATACGACTAGTAAAGACTGAGAATCCCAGTGCGTGTGCAACAGTGAACTGTAAAGTGTGCAAATCAGAGATAGCGCTGTAATTGCCCGTAGTTCCGAGTTGAGAATGTGTAAGGTGCAATAAATCCAATCCAAACCCCGTCTTATAAGTCATCCCTACACGCGATAATACTATAGTTTTTCTTTAGTTTTGCTTTAGAATCCTCAGAACTAAATGACATATCCAACTGTGCCAGAAAATTCTCATTCGGAAAACAGTGAGTCCTCTCATTTTCGGACTTATATGGTATATTTATTGTTCATTTAAGGACGATATAATTGGCTCAGACTATACATAACTGTATGGTAGGATAATCAGAGAATAACGAAGTGGAAGAAATGTGAAAGGAAGTGGTCGTGGCCTGACATCTGCCAGTATAGATTAAGGAAATCCACAAAAAAATTCTCAGTCAGATTAGTCTAGATCCTTGCTGAGATTCGAAATGGGAACCTTCCAAACATAAGTCAGAAGTGTTGCCGCACGAACAGATTTCCTCGGTGGAGCGAAGGTTCATACTGTTTAAGTGTTACCAACGTCACTTTTGACGTAAATTCAAATTGCCTTCACCTTTTAAATTTCCCCGTAATATTTGAACCCTCCTCCGCTAAGCGACGAGCAATTACGTGAAGATTACAGACAAGACGCGGAGAAGGGGTTTTCCCTGAGCACAGGCAGCACAAACTGACTTTGTGCTGCTTTTTTCAACCCTCTGGTTGCCCACTTGTGTAAAATGTGACTGAAGTGTTTTATATTACTTTGGGAAGCCCCGCCGCAGACTCTGTTGATTGATGACGTGATGGTTGCAGCACTTACGTACCCCGTAATTTAGAACCAGAAAACACTTTTCTTGTCGTCTCGCTTCTATCATCCTCAGCCCCTATTACGGCGATATGCACTTTGTAACATCAAATGTCAATTTATTAAAAGAGCATGACGAACAGTTGAATTGGGGCCCAATTAGCTGGGGAGAAAATGTCAGCTGAATGCTTGATAAAAACTGACCTTGCTTATAACATTGCGTTTTAACCGTTTAAGGAACAAAGCATATTTCTATAATATCAAAAGATTCAAGACTTACACTTCACTACAGCAACTTAGTGGGAACATATATACAAATGGGACACATAGAAATAACAGCGATAACAGCACCACACTGATATTCATGGGGCTAAACAGAACAGCACAGAAACACAGACGTCGCAAGAAGAAGGTAGCGCAAGAAAAGATAGAGTGATGTTCCCAAGCCGGTCACGGTAGCCGCGAGGTCTGAGGCATGCACTGTCTTCGCTCGCTCGGAAGCCGGGATCGTGGGATCGGATCTATTGCCTGTGAGGTACGAACTGAATTCTTATATATTATTGTTATACACTGCCGGTCACGGTAGCCGAGCGGTCTAAGGCATGTACTGTCTTCGCTCGCTCGGAAGCCGGGATCGTGGGATCGGATCTATTGCCTGTGAGGTACGAACTGAATTCTTATATATTATTGTTATACACTGCCGGTCACGGTAGCCGAGCGGTCTAAGGCATGTACTGTCTTCGCTCGCTCGGAAGCCGGGATCGTGGGATCGGATCTATTGCCTGTGAGGTACGAACTGAATTCTTATATATTATTGTTATACACTGCCGGTCACGGTAGCCGAGCGGTCTAAGGCATGTACTGTCTTCGCTCGCTCGGAAGCCGGGATCGTGGGATCGGATCTATTGCCTGTGAGGTACGAACTGAATTCTTATATATTATTGTTATACACTGCCGGTCACGGTAGCCGAGCGGTCTAAGGCATGTACTGTCTTCGCTCGCTTGGAAACCGGGATCGTGGGTTCGGATCTGTTTCCTGTGAGGTACGAACTGAATTCTTACATATTATTCTTATACACTGCCGGTCACGGTAGCCGCGCAGACTGAGGCGTGAACTGTCTTCGCTCGCTCGGAAGCCGGGATCGTGGGATCGGATCTGTTTCCTGTGAGGTACGAACTGAATTCTTATATATTATTCTTATACACTGCCGGTCACGGTAGCCGCGCGGACTGAGGCGTGAACTGTCTTCGCTCGCTCGGAATCTGGGATCGTGGGTTCGAATTTCACAAAGGCATCGATGTTTGGTATGTGTATGTATTTATTCTGTGTTTGTGTTGTGCTGTGTTTAGATTGAGGCCTTGCGACAAGCTGATCACTCGTCCAAGGAGCCCTACCGTGTGTAAAATTATCAAAATGAAAAAAATAAAACAACCTCGACACCGAAATGAGTTAAGCAAGTAAGTTGTTCACAAGCAAGTTACGACTGAGAATATTACCGTGAATATTTGTAGTGCGAAGATCAGTAACAGTGTTGTAATTACTTGTACTTACTACTTGGGAATATCCATTAAATGGATTCACCAATCGAAACCCCGTCTTTAGTCTCTGATATACGTGACAATATGAAGTGTAAGCACAAAGAAGACACGTTTTTAATGCTAATTCAATTAGTACTTATAATTACAACTTTTATAGGAATATTTTGTTTTACACTGCCTATTGTCTGGGTATATTTTCCATACAAAATATTTCAGAAACTGCGTTCGTTAGACGTAAAAGCGTATGAATCAGGTTTCTGAAAACACCAACGAGACCACAAAAGAAGAAATACGCATACTACTAAATAGGATAAGGTTGGCTATGTTATGAAAGAGAACATTGGTACTATTCGTGCTGTGGTCGCGCCATAGCTCAAGCGGTTAGTCGCTGGCTTCCCACTGAGGCGGCCCGTGTTCGATCCCGGTGTCTGATCAAGTGGGATTTGTGGTGCACAAAGTGGCCTGGGGCAGTTTTCCTCCCAGTACTTCGGTTTCCCCTGCCAATCTTCATTCCACCGAATTCTCCATCATCATAATCACCCGGGTCAAGCTACAAAAGGCCCATCAGTAGCCGCCGTGCCGAGTGGACCCAATTGGACTCCACAACCCACTAAGCGAATTAAAAACAATCATGCTTTACCCATTTGAATTCTCAGGTTCATGTAAACAATAATTCAAAGTCAGTTCCTACCTCACAGAAGACATCCTTGGTTTACATTACAAAGACCGAACAATTCCCTGTGATTACAGGGATAAGAGCTTGATATGAAATGCATTAATATACGCTGTGGGCTAGACTTGTTAAATCGGGCCGTATTTGTAGTAACCAGTGGGCTTTAAAGAACTGATCATTTATAATTAATTAAACGACATGTTTCACCTTCTACTTTGACGGATGTCGCCATCTGGCCTGTTCCCATTTGTCCTATCATATCGGCATTTTATTATTACGGCTCTGCACTGAACGGGTCCAAAAAGGTAGCAAATGTAAGAGAGTTAATCATGGGTATCTGTGATTAGCATGAAGAACACAGCACGCTTAACAATGAACACTCCCCTTTCCTGCACAAGCCCCGTCAGAAACCAGTTCATTAGGCAGCATGACGATCAACCCCCTACCCCATCAAGGATTCGCTGCACATACTAGAGCGCAAAGGATGCAATTAAGGACCCCTCTCGTCTCTGAACTGTATTTGTTAATAAGGGAGAAAGTGATTAGATGAAATACAAGCATGAAATTTATTATAAAAAGAATAACTGTTATCATTACTTTCTATTGGAGACTCTAGCGTGCTTATAGCGTGGACGGAAAGTAAAACGGATCACTCACCTTCATGCACTGCAAAGTTTAAGAATGTGTGGAGCTGTACCTAAATTACCCCATACGTCTTAATGACGCAGTGGTTAAGCACTGAGACAATAGAACTACATTTTATCTTTAGCATACCGAGGTTCAAGTGTTGCCATGTAGTGTACGCGATTCTCACTCTTAGGAACATCACGCATTTATTTTGCTTTCCTCTCATGGAACCGGTTACACTCTTGAGAAAGCAACAGGAAATTCCAGGGAGAAGTAACCGCATACTTCACTTCACTATGATTTGGGTAAGGTAAAGGTAAATCTGCCGGTCACGGTAGCCGAGCGGTCTAAGGCATGAACTGTCTTCGCTCGCTCGGAAGCCGGGATCGTGGGTTCGGATCTGTTTCCTGTGAGGTACGAACTGAATTCTTATATATTATTCTTATACACTGCCGGTCACGGTAGCCGAGCGGTCTAAGGCATGAACTGTCTTCGCTCGCTCGGAAGCCGGGATCGTGGGTTCGGATCTGTTTCCTGTGAGGTACGAACTGAATTCTTATATATTATTCTTATACACTGCCGGTCACGGTAGCCGAGCGGTCTAAGGCATGAACTGTCTTCGCTCCTTCGGGAACCGGTATCGTGGGTTTGAATCCCAAGCAAGGCATGGATGTTTAGTGTGTGTGTATGTGCGTTTTTCTGTGTTTGTGTACAGGTAGAGGCCTTGCGACGAGCTGATCACTCGCCCAAGGAGTCCTACCGAATGTGTAAGATCTAGTGAAACGGAGAGTTTCATGGAGGCAGGCCTAGGCCAAAATTGGGGGTTGTAGCGCCACAGTAAAAAAAAAATGTAAAAGTAAAGCTATCCCTGTAGCAGGCCGTGAAGGCCCATAAGGTTGTGAGTGTTTTTTTTTCTGTGGCGCTACAGCCGCAGTTTGGGCCTAGGCCTACCTCCATGAAACTCTCCGTTTCACTAGATCTTACACATTCGGTAGGACTCCTTGGGCGAGTGATCAGCTCGTCGCAAGGCCTCTACCTCTAGACAAACACAGAAAAACGCACACAAACATCCATGCCCTGAGTGGGATTCGAACCCACGATCCCGGCTTCCGAGCGAGCGAAGACAGTGTATGCCTTAGACCGCTCGGCTACTGTGACCGGCTGTGAGTGGTTTAGGTTCCCACATTTTCTAGACAATCGGCTCACAGATGACGGTAAAATTGTCAGCCTTACGCGCCGGCAGCCCTTTACGCCCCAGGAATATTCCTGGTACTCATTTCTGTTAGAGGCTGAGTCGACCCCAGGGACATAGTGCGGCTGGAAGGATTACGTCATTTAAAATCCAATTACTTTATCGGGAGCTGAACCAGCGACTTTCCAGCATGTAGCATAGTGCCTCAACCAACTACGCTACCGCGTGCCCCATGATTTGGGCATTTGATACGAAAAGTAGAAAAGAAACAATATTGAGTAGTTATGCAAAATGAAGTCAACAAAGAAACTGAGGTTATAATGTTGGTATTGCTTTTGGGAGTGGTTCATGAAGCACTCTTTTGAGATGACCAGAGGTGGCATGATATACATACCAAATTTCATGACAATCTGTTGAGAAAATCAAGTAATATTAAGGTTACTACCTTATAAATTTTAGACACTGCATTGTTGATATTACCAAAGAGAGGGTTTTATGAAATATAATGATATGACCTCAGGTGGCATGATATACATACCAAGTTTCATGAATATCTGTTCAAGCATTGAAAAGTAGCTGTGGGGGTTATGCATACAGACACATAGCCAGGAAGATCATCTCATATGCCTACAAAAAGACGAAAGTAGAGGGAGTGGAATAAATCACAAAAGGAAGTTTCAAGTATTTAAAAAGTCAGAACTTAACAATGGACAGTAGAGAATGAAAGGAAGGTTTTTAAGTCAGTTGAATCCAGTGCTCATTCTCATGCCCCAAGTACCTTACCGTTCTCCACATTACGAAGCGCTTCACCATGTAATTCTCGCCATTCTGCAGTTACTTGTTTCCAGTTTTGCCCTATTTTCATGTCGCGAAGTCTTCATTGGAAAGCTCAACTAAATTTCTCACTTCTTTGGAACCTCAAGCTTCGCTTCAGTGTTCTCAGGGGCCCATCACTGGGTCATATCCCGGGTTAGATCAATCCAGCCGACAGCCTCGCAGCCTCTTTCCTTGACAACCAATTTAATATTCTCCCGTCCATACAGAGACATTCAAATTTGTCCCTTTTCTTCATTACGATCGTTCTTCTCATCTATACCATACATGCTACATGCCCAGTCCATCTCATCCTTCTTGAGTTTATAGCCACGATAATATTTGGCAAAAACAAAATATGAAGCTCATAATTTTGCAATATCTGCTTCCTCTCACTTGGATCAATGTACTTACTTATTCATGGAGCTGAGTCCTTCTGGAGGAGCCGCCAATTCTGCAGCTACTCAAGATTTTCCTAGCATTTTATGGAACCCGAAGGTTCATTACCGTGTCCACAAGAGCCCTCCACTGGTTCCTATCCTGAGCCAGATCTATCCAATCCATAGCATCCCATTCTATCTCTCTAAGATCCATTCTAATATTGTCCACCCACCTATATCCTGGTCTTCTTACTGGTCTCTTTCCTTCTGGCTTTCCCACCAATATCCTATATGCATTCCTCGTCTCCCCCATTCGGATCAAAGTCCGCTCGTCTCAGACTTACAGGCCAAGTTTCACTATCGGAGAAGAATGCTAAGGCGAGTACTGAATAATGAATTGATAGGATGTGAAAGGAATCGGTTTTAGCCTGATTATCGCGGCATTTGGCTGAAGGAAGTGGCAAAGACAGACGAAAATCTTAGTCGGGATGGGCTGCTTCTGAACCCAGGACTTCCAGATCCAAAGCAGGAATGTGAGTCACATGAATGCGGAGTTCGCACAGGGTTACTATAAAAGAAATACACACTTCCAACGTTTGTAGAAACCGAAGTACCCTTGATATAGCCAAAACACTTACAAGGTTCTCCAGTATGTCTTTAAGTTTGTATCACAAAGTTACAACTGCTCTATGAGGAGCCTTTTGTCACATGACATATCAATACGCTAATCCAATTCGTTCCAAACACACCGGAGCATGTCCACGTCAACACACGCAACAGTTGTGATGCGTTGCTTTAGAGCGTTTACACTTACAGGAAGTGGAGGAACAAAACTCTGTCTTTGATATATCCCCACAAGAAAAAATCAGTGGGAGTTAGACCGGAATTCTTGGTGGTCAACTTGTCAGTGTCGTGCGTTGGTCTGTTGAGCGTGTTCAGAACGAACTGGGTTATCGTATTGATATCTGCCATGTGACAAAAGTCTCACACATAGAACATTTGTAACTTAGTCTTACAAACTTATAGATATATACTAAATTCCATGTAAGTGTTTTGGTTATATCAATAATATTTTGGTTGCTACAAAACGTTGAAAGTGGCCATTTATTTTATACTAGCCCTGTATATTTATATGCTCGCAAGTACACTTCACATTATCCAGTAATTATGATTCTTTCAAAATTAATAGCTCTTCAAGTGCATATTATGAATGTGGTATCAAATTTAATGCCTGAAACTTCGCAAGAAATTGTTACTTACGATTATAGCATTGTATCTGACAGATTGGCCGGTCACGGTAGCCGAGCGGTCTAAGGCATGGACTGTCTTCGGTCGTTTGGAAACCGGGATCGTGGGTTCGAATCCCACTCAGGGCATGGATGTTTAGTTTGTGTGTGCGTTTTTCTGTGTTAGTGTACTGGTAGAGGCCTTGCGACGAGCTGATCACCCGCCCAAGGAGTCCTACCGAATGTGTAAAATCTACAAAAACCGAAGTGAACGGAGAGTTTCATGGAAGTAGGCCTAGGCCCACTGAGGCTATAGTGCCAAGGAAAGAAACAAATGTGACATGAATGGACAAGCAGCATCTGCAGCGCAATGCATCACGTGACATTTACGTCTGCATTTGATTTATCTGGCTATGTTCCTTACCTGAACAGGCAACAAATTCGATCATATTACGATAAAGAAATATTAAGAAATAATACAAAATAAAGATTTCAAATAGCTCTTGTAAATAAGCATTTTTTTCCACGAAAATGACGACAGTTGACGACAGAGAGACTACTGTTGGCAGGAACTCCTCCAACAAGAGAGTGTTGCCATCTGTTGGCGACTGCATCAAGATATTCTCGCGTATGTCCATAACGATTTTATCTTATAGACAGATACAGACTTAAATTGTTGTTACTTACTTACTTATGGAGCTGAGCCCTTCTTGAGAAGCCAAATCTGCAGCTACTGAAGAATTTCCCAGCATTTTATGGAACCCGAAGGTTTGTTACCGTGTTCACAAGAGCCCTCCACTGGTCCCTATCCTGAGCCAGACCAATCCAATCCATACCATCCCATCCTATCTCTCTAAGATCAATTTTAATATTGTCCATCCACCTACGCCTTGGTCTTCCCAGTGGTCTCCTTCCTTCTGGCTTTCCACCAATATCCTATATGCATTTCTCATCTCCCCCATTCATGCTACATGCTCTGCCCACCTCATCCTCCTTGACTTGATCATTCTAATTATACTTGGAGAAGAGTAAAAGTTATGAAGCTCCTCATTATGCAGTTTTCTCTAACCTCCTGTCACTTCATCCTTCTCCGGTCCAAATATTCTCCTCAACACCCTGTTCTCAAATACCTTCAGTCTATGTTCCTCCCTTAATACCAGAGTCCAAATGTCGGGTAACAAATTTAAATTCCATTTGGATCAGCGAAACGAGCGGTTTTTATAACCGAGGTGCATCTAACTTTGTTGCTGAAACCTCGGACTCCATAAAATGCAGAGACATTCTCGAGCAACTGAGCAACTAGCGGTTTCTCAAGGACTCAGCTCCATGGAGTTAGTTAGTTAGGGCAGCGCCATAGCTCAAGAGGTTAGTCGCTGGCTTCCCACCGGGGTGGCCCGGGTTCGATCCCGGGTCTGGTCAAGTGGAATTTGTGGTGGACAAAGTGGCGCTGGGGAAGGTTTGTTTTCTCCGAGTACTTCGGTTTCCCCTGCCAATCTTCATTCCACCGAATTCTCCACAATCACCCTCACCTATCATCTGGGGCTGGTACAATAGGCCAGAAGTGGCCGCAGTACAAGGGACTTAGTCCCACCCCACTAACAATAAAAGAAATTAGTTAGTCAGGTACATCTGTTTCAGAGATGGTCCTAAGATGATTCTTTCTCAAATATTTGGATCATTATTCTAGTAAGTATAAAAATCCAAGTGTAGTTTTTATACCTTTCGCAATATAAAGTTAACAATTATCACATGAATGTTAGTGCCACACTGGACCGCTTGGGCGTGCTAGTGTCTTCTATTCAGTACACGTGATACATCACTGTCGTCAACTATAAAGTGTACTTGTACGCATGCGCGCTTAAGGAAGACAGGATGGCGAGGGGAGAGTTTAAATATTACACACCCCGTGTGGGAAGAGAAACGGAGGGGTGGAGAGGTAGAATTACTTGCATTGTATAATGGTATTGTGTTTTTATATACCTGTGAATATATGTAACTGGAAAATTTGTGCATTAATTTTATGACCGGAAATGATTCGCCCAAATTTTCATTAATTCTGTTTCTGGGTAATAACATCCCTGGGAAGGCATCCCAACTCCTTTATTTTTAATATTATGATGTCATTATTTTCATAGCTACCTCATAAATGCCACTGTAATAAAGACAGTGCAGGCTCGACATGTGTAATATAAAAACTGGAAACCTCGTAACATAATTCAGAAAAAGTATTCAAAGAAGACATTTAAGTATGAGGAAATTGCGCATAAAAGTACCCAAACTACATCTCACATCCATAAAGAATGTAATTTCTTTGCCGATTTCTGTCTGTTTCATGTTTTCTATGTTGACCGTAACGGATGCCTATAGGGGAATGCTGCAATGATTAGTAGGGGAACAGAAGAAACGGGAAAGTCGGTATAGCGACTGGTTAATGGTTGGACGACCGAGGAATCGTAGTTCGAGTCAATAATTTTCTATTCTCCACGACGTCCAGAACAGGATCTGCGGTTCATCCAGCCTCCTATCCAATGGGTAACTGTACCTCTTTCCTCTGGGATAAAGCAGCCGGGGCGTGAACCTGATTACTCACCTCCAACTAGTGCCAAGTTCAAGAAAACTTGAATCTGTATATTCACCCTCACATATGTCTTCGTGGAGTAGTGCTTAATTAGTTAAGCTTAATTAGTTATTTACCTTAACCTTTTATCTTTATAGAAGAAACGTTGGAGGGAAAACTTCTTCCGGTATTGACACAGCGATACAATTTTTGTCGATATAATAATACGTAGCACACCCTCTATCCGCTAAAGTTGGCATTAAGCCAAGCGGCGGTCGTTCGGTCGGTATAGTTCGCTTGCGGACTCAAGCCACAGGGTTTAGTTTTAGTACATCATATTGTAAAGCTAATGCTAAGAAATTAAAAAGAAAACTAGGAACAGAATTTGAATCGTTTCCAAGAACACGACACCAACATTTGCGCGTCATGTTTATCAGTGGTTACCTTACATACTGCCGTGAGTATGACGTAAATGTTCTCCATGAGATCCGTGACAGGAGAGCGGAAAGTCGTCACGTGAAGACGATGGAGTTGAATGGAAGCGCTGAAGGCATATATTGATGTATTCACCCCACCGGACAGAACGACAGAATAAGCAACAAAGGTTTGAACTGAGGACGGAAGTGTTCCAGGACGAGATTCGAAATAATACACTCCTGGGAAACT
This sequence comes from Cryptotermes secundus, assembly GCF_002891405.2. NCBI lineage: Eukaryota > Metazoa > Arthropoda > Insecta > Blattodea > Kalotermitidae > Cryptotermes > Cryptotermes secundus. The sequence goes on from NW_019743658.1 coordinate 423,778, forward strand.
TTCCTACATTTTCATTAACGAATTATCTCCTGAAGGAAAGAGTTTCCTACAACCCTGCTTATACAGTGTTCTTTTAGATATTTATTTCACTTAAAATTAAATTAAATAAATAGGAGTATGAAACGTGTGTCTGTGCCGCTGATGTGAATCTGCTGGGATGTAATGTGGATGCCGGAAAGAGAAGCACACAGACTGTAACTGCCGCAAGTAAACAGGTTGGTCTAGAAGCAAGCACAGAAAAAACTAGTTTTTTATCGCTAGTGGGGTGGGACTAAGTCCCTTGTACTGCGGCCACTTCTGGCCTATTGTACCAGCCCTAGATGATAGGTGAGGGTGATTGTGGAGCAGTTGGTGGAATGAAGATTGGCAGGGGAAACCGAAGTACTCGGAGGAAACCTGTCCCGGCGCCACTTTGTCCACCACAAATCCCACTTGACCAGACCCCGGATCGAACCCGGGCCGCCGCGGTGGGAAGCGCGCGACTAACCGCTTGAGCTATGGCGCGGCCCAGAGAAAACTAAGTATATGTTGCTGCCTCGTTACCAAAATGCAGGGCAGAATCATGACATAAAGATAGGAAACGGAAGTTTTGAAAATGTGGCACATTTCAGATATTTGGGAACAACGATAACAGATCAAAACCTGATTCAGGAGGAAATTAAGAGGAGACTGAACTCGGGTACTGCTGGGTACCATTCAGTCCAGAACCTTTTGTCTTCTCGTCTGCTGTCCAAAAACATAAAAATTAGAGTATACAAAACTATAATTTTGCCTGTGGTTCTGTATGGGTGTGAAACTTGGTCTGTTTGAGAGCAGGGTGTTGAGGAGAATATTTGGACCGAAGAGAGTTGAAGTGACAGGAAGTTGGAGAAAACTTATACTCTTCTCCAAGTACACTTAGAATGATCAAGTTAAGGAAGATGAAGTGGGCAGGGCATGTAGCACGAATGAGGGAGAAGAAGAATGCATATAGGATATAGGTGGAAAAGCCAGAATGAAAGAGACCACTGGACGGATAATATTAAAATAGATCTTAGAGAGATAGAATGGGACGGTATAGATTGGATTGATCTGGCTCAGGAGAGAGACCAGTGGAGGGCCCTTGTGAACACGGTAATGAACTTTTATGGTTCCTAACATGCTGGGAGTTTTTGTGTAGCTGCGCATTTGGCTGCTTCTCAAGAAGTGCTCAGTTCCACGAAGTTAGTTTAATTAATATAAGATTTATTTTAAGAGTTCCTATATCGTAATTAATTCTATATCTACCTCAGACAAATCCTCTTCGGAAAGATGTGCCTACAGATTTTTCATATCAACAGGAGCAAATGACGTCGAAAGATATGCAGGTAGGCTTACGTCACGCATCTCAAGACAGGAGACTGTTATTACAGGTGCTGGGGCGAACACAACTGCTAACAGACGCCCTTCATATCTGCAGAATGTCAACACATTTGTTTTCACGAAATCAAAATATATGCCACTGACTGTCCAGTAATATAAAGGAGAAATACAGATAAGATTCGTGTGTAACCTTTTCAACATAAGAACTCCCTTCTCTCACAGCCATGCTTCGCTCGCGTGATGAAATCTTATTAAAATTAAACCCGTGACTTTGACGACTAAATCACGAGAGGCGAACCGCTGGCTTATATCTTCTTCTGAGAGTATGTTATATAAATTCCATTGTTGTGGGACACCAAAGAATTCAGACGCGAACCTCTTAGCGTCACTCTCTGTTGCAGACCACTTAGGTTGTGCATAAAAAAAAAGAGAAAATGATCCTTCTCTGGCAGAATATGGATTACGTTAATTGATATAAATAAAATGTGATTTATTACAGAGAACAGGACCGTTTATTTTGAGTGATATACATAACGTAAAGACTGCGATATATTTCGGTAAAATTACCGAAATATATCGCAACGGGAAATACATTGACAAATTTTATCATGAAACTGTACAATAATGGGCTTTCCCTCCCGCAGAGTTTTGATTAGCTAATCGAATTCATTGCGATAAACTAAGCATTCAGAAACGAAAGGAGAATGAAGACAGCATAATAACTTCCTGTTTACTTGACGTAACAGCGGAGGAATTTCAAATGTATATCATTTCTGTTCTGCCTCTCCTCCAGAAACTTCTATCATTTCGGAATTTTAAAATGAATTATACGAAAAAAAGTTTAATGAAAATATGGCACTAATTCACTCTAAAAGTATCTCTGTGAAAGTGTTAGAATATGAATTTTACTTCGTAAGAAACCAAAGCAGCCGGTCACGGTAGCCGAGCGGTCTAAGGCATGCACTGTCTTCGCTCGCTCGGAAGCCGGGATCGTGGGTTCGGATCTGTTTCCTGTGAGGTACGAACTGAATTCTTATATATTATTCTTATACACTGCCGGTCACGGTAGCCGTGAAGTCTAAGGCATGCACTGTCTTCGCTCGCTCGGAAGCGGGGATCGTGGGGTCGAATCCCACTCAGGGCATGGATGTTTGTTTGCGTTTTTCTGTGTTTGTGTACAGGTAGAGGCCTTGCGACGAACTGATCACCCGCCCAAGGAGTCCTACCGAATGTGTAAGATCTAGAAAAACTGAAGTGAACGGAGAAGTTCATGGAGGTAGGCCTAGGCCCACTGGGGTTGTAGTGGCAAGGGGGGGGGAAAGAAACAAAAGCAGGACTAGCCATTCTTCTCCCGGGAAATGCTTGGTTTCATTCACAATACCAAAGCACAAAATAGCTAACACTTGAAAGGAGAAACAACACTCAAATTATGAAAGTAAAGCTCAACCACCTAATTAGAAACACTAGTAATGAAGGCTCGAATCACACCCAAAACAACACCTGACTACTTGCACATCAATTTAACAGCTGTGGCTACCGTACATATTGGCAAGAAAATGGAGACAATTTCACACTATCTTTGGGTGTTCTCTATTATGTCCGCCGAGGGAAAAACGAGACAGGACCATCACATATTCACACACATTAAATTGTTACGGCCATACTTGTGGGGGGTTTGAAGATTCCGGGAGCCGTCAGAGAATAAAACATGGTCATGAGTGCCATGAGACTTGGAGCTAAGACCTACTCTGCTGGCGAGGGCCAGCAGCAATTTAGCAGTCAGTCAGAATATAGACTGAGGGTGTTTGAGAACAGGGTGTTGAGAATATTTGGACCGAAGAGAGATGAAGTGACAGGAGGTTGGAGAAAACTGCATAATGAGGAGCTTCATAACTTGTACTCTTCTCCAAGTATAATTAGAATGATCAGGTCAAGAAGTATGAGATGGGCAGGGCATGTAGAACACGCGAGTGAGAAGAGGAATGCATTTACGAATTTAGTGGGCAGGAAGAAGGCCACTGGGAAGACCAAGACGTAGGTGAATGGACAATATTAAAATGCATCTTAGAGAGATAAGATGAAATGGTGTGGATTGGGTTGATCTGACTCAGAAGAGGAACTAGTGGAGGGCTCTAGTGAACACGGTGATGAATCTTCCGGTTTCATAAAAAGCTGGGAAGTTCTTGAGTATTTGCACAATTGGAGTTTCTCAAGAAGGGCTCAGCTCCATGAAGTCAGTCAGTCAGTCCAATCAGTCAGTCAGTCAGTCAGTCAGTCAGTCTATCAGTCAGTGGTAGATGTCGTTGAAGAGTGAATCATCTGGGCTGTGAAGCAATGTACTTGAGTAAAGTCCACTGACGTTTCGGAAGAACGTATCGCCTCCATATTCAGTGACGAGGAGTAAGCAAAGTAAAAGTCAGCAATAAGCATGACTGTGATTTCTAATTTCTTTCTTCTTTAGCTCATTCTGCGCTCATAAAGGTGGATGCTGTACGCTCTTCCGTCCTGTCGTTGGGTTTCTACGAAACTACTCGGCGTTAAATCCCTGAAGATTTCACTCTCCCTACTCACAACTAAGAGAATTTCAAATCCAGGAAACGTTTCGTTTGTTTCTCTTGAGAGTGTTGCAAATTTCTTTCAATCCTCTCCTTGGCATTGTCCCCAGTGGGGGGGGGGGNACATCTTTCATTTCCCCGCGGTCTCACGTGCAGCGAGCCCCAGTCCACTTGCAGCATGCAAATTAATTCATATGAGCCTATTTCAGACGTCAGTGGAACGGAATTGTTTTGTTCGCTTCCTGGAATTCACAGATCGACTACCAAATTGGCGTAACCCTTTAAAACTTATTAAAAATCTGTGGCTTAAGTCTGCAAGCGAACTATACAGACAGAGCGACCGTAGCTTGTCGGCGAAGTTAGTGCATCTGTGGTCCACTGGTCAGAGTTTCTGGTTATAGATCTAGAGGTCTCGGGTTCGATTCTCGACGCTACCAGATTTTCTGAGAAGTAGTGGGTCTGGAACGGGGACCGCTCAGCCTCGTGAGGATAATTAAGGAGCTACTTGAACGGAAAAGTAGCGGCTCCGGTCTAGAAAATCGAAATTAACGGCCTTGGGGATCCGTTGCGCTGACCACGCCACACCCTCTATCCGGAAAACTTAGCACTTTAAAACTTATAGTTCATCTAAATAGCATTTAAGTATTCCATTCCTACATTACAGAAAATACATTTTTTTCCAATAAATTAACCAACCTATTAACCCTTTAAAAACTTACTGATAGCTGAATTGCTGCTGGCCCTCGCCAGCATAGTGATTCTTAGTTCCAAGTCCCACTGGACTCATAATATTTTACTCTCTGGCAGCTCTGGTAGCCATAAGCTACCTCAGTGTACGTATATAAATTTAACAGCTGTGGCCACCGTATATTTTGGCAAGAACACGGAGATAACTTCGCATTATTTTTTGACGTTCTCTACATAAAGTGAACACTATGCTTATAGACTTTAAAGGATTCTGACGATGGTGTATACTATACTTCTTTTGGCTTGTGTTGGACTTCCATACATCGTCTGGTATGTAAAAGACAAAAGACCACAACTTTTCGGAGACTGGATCTTTTGTCTTTTACATACGAGACGATGGATGAAGTCCAAAACAAACCAAAAGAAGTACCTACTATGCTTACGTCAAGAATCTGTCCACAACGTTGCTAAGACTGTTCATTAATAAATTCAAAGGTTAAGTACTGTAAAGATCTTCTCTTGGAACCAAGTGCTGCAGAGAATATTGAGACACGCCGGGCAGTAATCAGGAGTATGGAGACATGAATAGCCTTGTAATTCGTATTCTTCGCCAGATGTTTAAGATAATCAAATCAAAGAGGATGTACTGTGCTGGACATGTAGCATGCGTAGGGCAGACACGAAATATCGAGTTATATACAGTTCTATCGAAACACCAAAAATGATCACTGCGGAGATCTTGGGAGTTGTTGGTAGGATAATATTAAAAAGGACCTCGCGGAAAGTAGTCTGAGGTCGTGATAACATTTTGACTAGATGAAGATATGTTCCAATGTAAGGCTCTTGTGAACACTGGAATGAATAAGAAAACATGAAATTTCTTAACCAGCTAAGGGATTATTTATCTTCTTAAGAAAGAATGTACTTCATGGAGTTAGATACAGTTCAGTCTGGGCTCTATTTACAGCAGGAGTTAGCCGAAATAAGCCATAATAATATTTTCTCAGTAACTTTTAGTATTAATAGAATCTTCTTTGATTTATTAGTCGTGTCAATTGGTTAAGGACTGACGTTTTGGGGGCCATGTATGTCCCTGATGACGGGGAGAGATATGGTCCCTGAAACTTCGGCTATTTGTGTCCAAATGACAGATCTGATAGCCCGAGAACATTTTATTGACTTTAATCGCCGTGAAAATTTGAGATCTTAAAACTTTAATAATTATTCTGAATGCCAAATGTAATCGGACTCTGTTAAATAATTTCAGATATTATATATAAATCTTATTATTAAAGCATCCGTCAATAATGCAACAATATTTTAAAATATAAAAGACATCTAAATATATTTCTCACTGAAAGTTTAACTCTAATACTTTATTATGATCTTGTTAAAATCATAAAATGGCATTAAGACGCTAAAAGTATAACTTATACACTAAAAGTGATTATGAAATTACTAAAATGTCTCTAATTTTTCATATGTTTCTTCTCTTTACAATATCTTTCGGCCTCACATGGGCCATCATCAGGCAATTTTTCTTTCGTTTTCGGGGAGATCAGTTGTCTATCGTGTTTCCATGCGCGTCGTTGTTTAGTTTTTATTTCATGACTAGAATGCTGCCATTATATACTATCATACTGTAATGTATAGTAGGTATTAGTATTTTAAATTATTGTTGTATTATTGACGGATGCTTGAATAAATACAACGGGATGCTGAAATATAATGTTATGTATAAGGCTGACACGCTGATAAGAGTTGCCTTTGTTCACTGTGAGCAGAGAACACATGCAATTTAAGGCGGAATGATTTCAAATGGACTTTGTTGTTAGTCAAAGGTTTTCCAGTAACACTTCATAGAATCACAGCAGCTATATACACTTGGTCGTCGACTTACGACCGGCCGCACTTACGACCACAAAAAAAAAAAAATGAAAAATATAAGATGATTAAAATGTAAAAGTTTTTAAAAATAAATTATAAAGATGATAAAAAGATTAGAAATGTTAAAAAAATACTGTTAATAAATATATGGCCGACATATGACCAGATCGACTTACGACCTGTCCGTCAGAACGGAAGTCGGTCGTAAGTCGACGACCAAGAGTACACCGAATGCATTATCGTTATAAAACTGCCCATTCTGCCAACAAGGTGTTTTTATTTCTTCTATAATTCTAAAAATAAACAGAGGTTATTCCCTTGAACAAATTTAACCGACAAGCACGCAATAAATATGTGCCACATTTTCTGTGCGGTAGGACACAGTTTTAAATATTGACCAGAATTCAGACAGTACAAACCGAGGCAGACGATGAAAAAGATGGAATGATCATGTGAAGACAAAATATGTCTACGGCATGAAGTTATAGAACAGATGAAATTTTCGAAGGAATAAACCTCAAGCCATCAATTGGAAGAGTGAAGTATAGGCCCCAAACTTTGTAGAAAGTTTTACTAACCAGACATAAGATAATACCAAAACATGAATACAGGACATAAGTACTATATTTACTCCTTATGTATCAAGGAGTAAATTTGTACGTAAGAAACTGTAGGACCTATTTAAGAGCTTGAACATTCAAAAGAAAATAGCAGTCATCTCTATGCTATCACAATCGCTTCAAAATTTTTATATTCGTAGAACACATGAAATGCCTCCAGGGACTCCTCAGTAACATATGGACTTGTTAGCTTCAGTGAACATCTATACAACGGGCTATCCTTATGTGTTATCTTGGAGTCCTTCCCCCGGGCTGTAACAGCTGTCTTGGAAAGCTGCGGCCCTCGGAATTTCTCTTCACAGCCAAGTCGCTCGATGCAATCTGCCTTCTGCCATCAGCACGTGTGTATGGAACTGGTAGCGCGTCGAGAGCTTGGAAATCTTGTTCTCCTTTTCCCGCAAGAATCTGTTGTATTCTTGCTTCCAGAGGAACGTGCACTGTTCATACTGCATATTGCAGCAAGCCCGTGTTGGCAGATAAAGGACGTTCGGTTTAAACGATGCTGTGACGAACACCTCGCTATACTGAACTGAGCTGATGGCTGGAGTCACTTCTAGGCTCAAGTCGTTGCCTGGTGTTCCTAGTACTTACTTACTTATGGAGCTGAGCCCTTCTTGAGGAGCAGCAAATTCTGCAGCTATTCAAAAATATCCCAGCATTTTATGGAACCCGAAGGTTCATTACCGTGTTCACAAGAGCCCTCTCCTGGTCCCTATCCTGAGCCAGAGCTATCCAATATATACCATCCCATCCTATCTCTATAAGATCCATTTTAATATTGTCCACCCACCTACGCCTTGGTATTCCCAGTGGTGTTTTTCCTTCTGGCTTTCCCACCAATATCCTATATGCATTCCTCTTTTCCCCGATTCGTGCTACATGCCTTGCCCACCTCATCCTCCATGTCTGGCATCGAACCAGCAGGTGAATATACATTTTTCTGTGATTTGTCTAGTTGAATTACGACATTTCATGGTTATCTTCATGAACTGAGTGTAAGTCATGGGGTATAGTCTGAATGAAACAAAGAACTTCCTTATTTTATTTATTTTCGCTTTATTTAACCTCATTATCACTGATTTTGATTACAAACCGCCGGAAAACACGATTAATAGTGAACGATATACTGAAAAGAATATGGAAGGAAACTGATATTGACTAATATGATATGCTGTCCCGGTTTTGCCTGGAGGAAATGAGGAAAACAATGAAAAAGCTCCGTCCGCCTAATCGTTTTAGTCATTGTCAAGATCTGAACGTTAAGATCTCCAAACACGAAACATGCATATTAGGATTTCAACCGCCTTAGATCATCATCTGCTTCTCTCGTTCACCGTAAGACACGTAATCACCAGTTCGGTACATGTCTCGCTGTTCGTGAAAGATAAACATAGGTGCAGATGGATTTAACTCGGTTCATCCCGGCCCCTAACTCTAGTAAGAGTATAAAAGATTATTAATGCCGTCCAGTGTGACTGATAAATGCGTTTTTTTAATCTTTATATTACAATACAGCATGGCCTGAACGACTGAACAACGACAGCAAAGAGACTTATTCTTCAAACAACGGAACCATGACGTGGTAGACACTCAACTTCCTTTAAACACGGGCATTATAAAGGACACGAACCAAATTGGTTCTAAATTTTAACAAAGTCTTTTTAAACCAAACTTGTAAACAGAATAATTATAATAATTTATAAATATGTTAATGTATTCATGCACATGGCTGCAGTTGCTAAAGGGTCAGAGTTTATATTCATGGCGCTGTAATAGTAGTTTCTTGTGACATCATGTGGGGATCCATTCCTATGGCAGCACGCATTGGTTGTGGAGACTGACTGTAGAGGAGGCCAAGGCTCACCCAGGGCTGTAGCACCGAGTGGTAGGTAGGTACGTAGGTAGGTAGGTAGGCAGGCATGTAGGTAGGCAGGTAGGTAGGTAGTTAGGTGGTAGGCAGGCAGGTAGATAGGAAGGAAGGAAGGTAGGTAGGTAGGTAGGAAGGTAGGTAGGTAGGTAGGTAGGTACCAGGCAGGTAGGTAGGCAGGTAGGTAGGTAGGCAGGCAGGCAGGTAGGTAGGAAGGTAGGAAGGTAGGAAGGAAAGAAGGAAGGTAGGTAGGTAGTAGGTAGGCAGGTAGGCAGGTAGGTAGGTAGGAAGGAAGGAAGGTAGGTAGGTTGGCAGGTAGGAAGGTAGGTAGGTAGGTAGGCAGGTAGGTAGGTTGGTAGGAAGGAAGGTAGGTAGGTTGGCAGGTAGGAAGGTAGGTAGGTAGGTAGGCAGGTAGGTAGGTTGGTAGGAAGGAAGGTAGGTAGGTTGGCAGGTAGGAAGGTAGGTAGGTAGGTAGGCAGGTAGGTAGGTTGGTAGGAATGAAGGTAGTAGGTAGGTAGGGTACTTGACGATGAAGTAGTTCGACGTTTGCAACTAACTAATCCTATGGGGCCGAATCCTTCTTGAGAAGCCACAAGTATATGATCTATTCAAGAATTTCTCAACTTTTTAAGAACCCAAAAAGTTCATTACCGTCTTCACAAAAGCCCGTCACTGGTCCCTGTGCTGAGCCAAATTAATACAGTCCATCCTCTTCTACTTCACTAAGATTCATTTTAATAATATACCGACACGTACATCTATATCCTATCTATACATCTTTGTCCTTGAAGTAGCTCCTCAGTTGTCCTCACGAGGCTGAGTGGACCCCGTTCCAGACACACTACTTCTCAGAGAATCTGGTAGCGCCGGGAATCGAAACCGGGACCTGTGGATCTGTAGTCAGGAACTCTGACCACTAGACCACAGAAGATGGGTGACACAATCATTCTAATTACATTTTACGAAGGTTATGAGTTACGAAGTTCCTCACTGTTCCATTTTCTCCAGCCTACTATTGTTGCATCGCTGATAATTTTAAATATATATCTAAAGTACACAGGTGCAGTAACGGTTGCTGACTTGGAGCGGCTGGAACGCTTCTCTTATCAGCGGACACTTGCTGGCTATTCTGTTCAGACCGCACCTTCCCCGTGAAGGTGCAGCTGTCACGAGCCATGTGTCAGATCACATGATATCTTCAGCAAAGCGGTACTTCCCACACACCCAACGGACCTTTCACATCCAGCACCACTTAGATCCCAGTGCAGCTTATATCATGCAGCTAACAAACTTACGGAACCACTAGTTCCAAACTATTATTTACATGCCCCAAGGGCCGCGCCATAGCTCAGGCGGTTAGTCGCGGTTAGCAAGCTAACAACGCAAATCTAGCAAGCTAGAAACGCATATCTAGCAAGCTAGCAAGCTAGCAACGGAACGCTAGGAAGTTAGCTTCCC